>NC_135986.1:7032924-7066392 GCF_053455715.1 Rhinoraja longicauda
TGAGTTACGCACGCACACACAAACTCAAAAAGCTACGAGCTTTAATTTATAAAAATATCTTTTAATAGCAAGAGGTGGACAGGTAGAGGGAAGGAGAGCGAGAGGAGGGAGAGAGAGAGGAGGGAGTGAGAGAGAGAGAGGAGGGAGTGAGAGAGGAGGGAGTGAGACGAGGGAGAGAGAGAGAGAGAGAAGGGGAGAGAGAGAGGGAGAGAGAGAGAGAGAGGGAGAGTGGAGGGAGAGAGAGGGGAGGGAGAGAGAGAGGAGGGAGAGAGAGAGGAGGGAGAGAGAGGAGGGAGAGAGAGGGGAGGAAGAGAGAGAGGAGGGAGAGAGAGAGGAGGGAGAGAGAGAGGGAGGAGAGAGAGAGGAGTCAAGTCAAGTCAAGTCAATTTATTTGTATAGCACATTTAAAAACAACCCACGTTGACCAAAGTGCTGCACATCTGATTAGGAAAAAAGAAACATACAGTGGCAGGCAGCCAAACACAACGGCGCGGCCATCTTGAACAAAATGTTAATTCAATCACCCACAGTCCAACAATAAAAGCACTAAACAGGCACCCAAATTACCCAACCCCAAAAACCCCCCAAAACACAGTCCAACAATAGAAGCATTAAATAGGCATTCAAATCACACACCCCAAAACCCCCAAAAACACAGTCCAACAATAAAAACATCAAACAGGCCCTCAAACCACCCAACCCCAAAAAAAAAAAACACACAAAAAAGAAACATCCATCAAAGAAACATCCATCACAGTGAGTCTCCTCCAGTCCTCTCTCTCCTCACTGTGATGGAAGGCCACAATGTCTTTCCCTTCTCCTGCTGTCCTCGCCCGCGGTCAGGTTGTTGTGGTTGCAGGCCGCACCGGACGGTCCACAGCGGGCCAAGCCCAAGGCGCGTCGCGTCGCAGCCGCTCCCGCAGCCTCCGAAGACGGCCGGCTCCGCTGATGATAAGTCCGATCCGGGGCGGGCGAACACGCTGCTGCTGCCGCTGTTGCTGCACGTCGGGGCGGTCGTGGCTCCCGACATTGAAGCCCCCGCCCAGCAGAGAAATATCCCGCGGCCATCTTAGGCCGCGCCGGACGGTGAAATGTCCGCGCCCCAAGCCCCGCGATTCGGGGCGGGCGAACACGCTGCCGCTGCCAGAGCTCCCGATGTCGGCATCCACGCGGCCCGAGCCTAAGGCAAGTCGCAGCCGCTCCCGCAGCCTCCGAAGACGGCCGGCTCCGGTGGTGGTAAGTCCGATCCGCGGGCTCTGCGAACCAGAGCCCTGGAGGCCGACAGCTCCAGGAGTTGGGCCGATGGTAGGCCGCAGCAGGAACGGAGACACGGCCCAGAACACAAAGGTCGGGTCTCCGTTCTGAAGGGACACATATTTATAGTGTTACAGTTTCCCCCTCCCCCCCACATACACACACAGAACACAAACACAAAAACACCACATCACAACTACAATTAAGACCAAAAAAACCAACAAAAACACAAAGACAAATGGACCGCAGGTGAGCGGCAGCTGCTAGGGCAGTGCCGCCATTTTGCTTTTTTTTTTTTTTTTTTTTTTTTTTTTGAGGAGGGAGAGAGAGAGGAGGGAGAGAGAGAGGAGGGAGAGAGAGAGAGGAGGGAGAGAGAGAGGAGGGAGAGAGAGAGGATGGAGAGAGAGAGGAGGGAGAGAGAGAGGAGGGAGAGAGAGGAGGGAGAGAGAGAGGAGGGAGAGAGAAGGGGAGAGAGAGGATCGAATCTGTCTTGTAACTATTCACACCAGATGACATATTGGTGAGCCTGTTCAGCACTGTCTCTGGCAATAGGACATCATTTCCATAATATGGTGACCAGAACTACACAAAAGGGCCTCGCCGATAATTGAAGTATGACTGAGGAGGCCGCTGTACGTGGAAAGGGGCAGTTAAGTCTTGATGTTTCTTTATTTTCACGTTCAGCTGTACTGCAGATTTGTTCAGAATCAGACACAGATTGGAAGTGAAAACATCAGTGAATTCAGGGGTGTCAGTCCCCGATGAGCTGGAAACGAGACAAGAAGGTGCATGAACTGTAGAGCAGAGGGATCTAGCACGACAGGTACACAGTGCGTTGAACGTAGCGTCACAGGTAAACAGTTTGGTCAAAACGGCTTTTGGCACATTGGCCTTCATCAGCGAGAGCATTGAGTTTTGAAGTTGGGAGGTCATGTTGCAGTTGTATAAGACGTTGGTGAGGCCGTATTTAGATTATTGTGTTCAGTGTTGGGCACCTAGTATCGGTAAAATGGTGTCAATCTGGAAAGGGTGTAGAGCAGATTGAGGAGGATGTTGCCAGGACTGGGGGGGGGGGGGGGGGGGGCTGATCTACAGACACAGATTCAGCAGGCTAGTACTTTATTCCTGGGTTCGCAGGATTATCTGGGATGATCTTTTAGAGGTGAACAAAATAATGAATGGAATACACCTGGCAGACGCACAGAGTAGGGGATGCATGAACCAGAGGACAGAGGTTTCAGAAGGGGGTGGGGGTGAGTGGGATTTAATCGGAACCTGAGGGGTAATTTTTCACATAAAGTGTTGGGGGTGTATGGAACGAGTTGCCAGAGGAGGGTTTTCAGGCTTATACTCAGTCATAGAGTGACACGTTGTGGAAACAGCCCCTTCGGCCCAACCTGCCCACACCGCCCAACATGTCCCTGCTCCCACCTGCCTGAGTTTCATCCATATCCCTCCAAACCAGTCTTATTCGTGTACCTGTCTAACTATTTCTTAAATGTTGGAACTGTCCGTGCCTCAACTACCTCCTCTGGCAGCTTATTCCATACATCCAGCACCCTTTGTGTGAAAGAGTTACCCCACCGATTCCAATGAAATCTTTTCCTATTCATCTTGAAAGTATGTCCTCTAGAGCTCGATTCTCCTACTCAGGGCAAGAGACTCTGTGCATCTACCCGTTCAATTCCACTCATGATCAAATATACCTAAATAAGATCACCACTCTTCCTCTTGCGCTCCAAGGGATAGAGTCCCAGCCGACGCAACCTCTCCCTACAGGTCAGACCCTGGTTCCATCCTCGAAAAATGTACCTGTAAAGTTTCCAGTTTGGCAACATCTTTCCGAAAACAAGATACACAGAACAGAACATAATACCCCAAATGCGGCCTCACGAAGGTCTTATATTACTGCAACATGACCTCGCAACAACCATACTCAATACTCTGGCTGATAAAGGCCAATGTGCCAAAAGCCTTTTTGACCACCAGATCTACTTGTGACTCCGTCTTCAAGGAACTGTGCACCTGGACACCTGGATCCCTCTGTTCTACAACACTACCCTGAACCCTACCATTCACCGTGTCGGTCCTGCCGATGTTAGATTTCTCAAAATGCAATACCTCACTTTGAAATACTGCACTTTGATTTGACTACAGGAGTAAAGAGGTCCTTTTGCATTTGTATAGGTCAGTGGTGAGACTACATCTGGAATATTGAGTGCAGTTTTGGATCTCCTAATTTGAGGAAGGACATTCTTGCGATTGAGGCAGGGCAGAGTAGTTATACGAGATCAATCCCCGGGATGGCGGGACTGTCATATGAGGAAAGATTGGAAAGACTGGGCTTGTATTCACTGGAATTTAGAAGTATGAGAGGGGATCTTATAGAAACGTATAAAATTATAAAAGGTCTGGACAAGCTAGATGCAGGAAAGTTGTTCCCGATGTTGGGGGAGCCCAGGACCAGGCGTCACAGTCTAAGAATAAACCGGAGCCCATTTAAAACTGAGCTGTGAAAAACTTTTTCACCCAGAGAATTGTGAATTTGTGGAATTCTCTGCTACAGAAGGTAGTGGAGGCCAATACACTGGATGAATTTAAAAGAGTGTTAGATCGAGCTCTCGGGTCTAGCGGAATCAAAGGATATGTGGAGAAGGCAGGCACGGGTTACTGAATGTGCATGATCAGCCATGATCACAGTGAATGGCGGTGCTGGCTCGAAGGGCCAAATGGCCTCCTTCTGCACCTATTTTCTATGTTTCTATGATTCTCACATTTATCTGCATTAAATCGCATCAACCATTCCTCAGTACACTTGGCTAATCGAGCAAGATCCTATTGCACTTCATCACAACCACCTTCACTGTCTGCAAAACAACCGACTTTTGCATCATCTGCAAACTTGCTAATCTTGCCGTGTGTGTTCTCATCCAAATCTTTGATATGGATGACAAACAGTAACGGCCCCAGCACCGAACCCCGAGGCACGCCACTAGTCACTGGCGTCTAGTCCGAGAAGCACCTTCCACTATCACCCTCTGCTTCCTTCCATGAAGCCAATGTGCGATCCATTCAGCTATCTCTCCTTGCATCTCAAGCAGTCTACCACGAGGAACCTTCTCGAATACAATGCTGAAGTCCATGAATACAATATCTACAGCTCTGCCCTGGTCGACCTTTTTGGTCACGTCTTCAAAAGGCTAACTATAAAAGGTACTATCTGGTACAGAGGTACTAAAGTTACTCAATATAAAATGTACGAAATAAAGGTGCTAACATCAAAAGTATTCTCGCAAACTTTAAGGAACATTTAGACAGGTGCATGCAGAAGCCATTTATCGGAATATGTGCCGATCACAGGCAGGTGGGACTAGTATGGATGAGACATGTTGGCCGGTGTGGGCAGGCTGAGCCGAAGACTCTGTAAGAATCTATGACTCCATGTCTCTATAACTGGAGGGTGTGTGCACAAATAGTGCTGTAAGATATTCCTCATTTGTCCATGGATCTCTTTCCTGGGATCGGAGAACAGATTCACTTAGAAACATAGAAAATAGGTGCAGGAGGAGGACATTAGGCCCTTCGACCTAGCACCGCCACTCATTGTGATCATGGCTGATCATCCACTTCAAGACAAATCATGCTAATCACACATTTTTTCAACATTAACAGCACAGCAGTTCTGTTCAATGGTTAGCTATGGATCGGTAACCTGCATACATGTCCAATGGCTCAGCACGAGGCCAACGTTGGCAATGGTTTCACTGGTGAAAATATATCTGAGGATTGTGCGACGGAACTGGGAACTGGTTGTTATGTGAGATGGCCTTGGAATGGATGATTCATATAAACTACATGTGTGTGACGTCAATGTAGTCAGTGATGGGTCTGGATAAGCAGTGACATTATCAGTGTGGTCAGTGATGGGTCTGGATAAGCAGTGACATTATCAGTGTGGTCAGTGATGGGTCTGGATAAGTAGTGACATTATCAGTGTGGTCAGTGATGGGTCTGGATAAGCAGTGACATTATCAGTGTGGTCAGTGATGGGTCTGGATAAGCAGTGACATTATCAGTGTGGTCAGTGATGGGTCTGGATAAGCAGTGACATTATCACTGATCTTATGATCTTATAGAAACATGAAATTCTTAAGGGATTGGATAGGCTGGATGCAGAAAATATGTTCCCGATGTTGGGGGAGCCCAGAACCGAGGGTCACAGTTTAAGAACAAGGAGTAGACTATTTAGGACTGATGTGAGGTTTTCACCCAGAGAGTTGTGAATTTGTGAAATTCTCTGCCACAGAAGGCATTGGAGGCAAATTAACTGGATGTTATCAAGCGAAAGTTAGATATAGCTCTTCCGGTAACGGCATCAAGGTATATGGGGAGAAAGCTTGAACGGAGTACTGATTTAGGATGATCAGCCATAACCATGTTGAATGGTGGTGCTGGCTCGAGGGCCGAATGGCCCACTCCTGCACTTGTTTTCTATTTTTCTATTTTTCCGTGTCTATGCATCAGGTTGTGATGCTTTCATTTATCTTAACTCCTGTGTTTTATATTTTACTAGCGTTGGGCCCATTCCCACCCCCCATTCTCTCCTCCCCCAACCCCAATCTAACTCTCCCCACACCCCCCCTTTCCCCACGACCTCCCTTTTTCCCAGTACCCCTATTTCCCCCACCACCAAGCCCCCTCCTGACGACCCCTCTTGTCCCCCTCCCCAGTCCCCATTCTCAGACCCCGCCACCATTCTCTCTCACCCAGACACACTCTTACTCTCCCCCACCCCCCCCTTTCCCCAGCACACCCCTTTCCCCTACTCTCTCTTGCCCCCAGCACCAACAGGTCCGGGGGGGCGGGGAGCGCATCAGTGAAAGGTCCGGGGGTGGGTGGAGTGCATTAGTGAAAGGTCCGGGGGGGGGGCGGGGGTGCGCATCAGTGAAAGGTCCGGGGAGGAGGGCGCATCAGTGAAAGGTCCGGGGGGGGTGATAGCGGGGAGAGGGTCTCCCGGGTGTGGGAGAGAGGAGAGAAGCAAGGGGAGAGAGGAGAGGGGAGCCCATACGCACAGACGCACCACGCTGAAATCCTTCAATAAATCAGCAGGAGGGGGGTTGCACGAGCTCTTGTCACATGGGCATTTTGACGTCGCACGCTGAAGGCCATGGAAAAAACTGCTGGAAATTCTTTTTGTTTACTAAAACCTCTGTAACTTAAAAAATACACGACCGAATCAAATTAGAAAAATCATTTTCCAGCAGCGTTCAACGTGATGGTTTAGGCGGTGCAAAAATCGTGACGCTATGTTTCACCGTTTGTGCCGAAAACGGCCGAAATAACTGAGAGAAAAATAGTTTTGACTTTTAAACCTCTGTAACTTAAAAAATATAGGACCGAATTAAATACAAACATCATTTTCGGCAACCGTCCAGCGGTGTGATTAGGCGGTGCAAAAATCGTGGCGCTACGGTTCACCGTTTTGCCGAAATCGGCCGAAATCACTGTTACAAACATATATACTCTTCTGAGTTTTAGTATATTAAAGATACCAAAGTGGATAACAAACCTATGTTTTGTATTATTGCAGATGTTTGGCTCTAAAGGGTTAACGCATGTTCAGTATCTGTAATTAATCTCATCTGTAATGAACACTAACTCCATCTTGCTCCTCTATCCACGCTGGTAAACACGGCAGGTGAAGATGCATTCATTTGTGATTTTCATCTGAATTAACAATGGTTATAAATACTAATTGCCTCTCTCCGGCATACAATTTAAAGAATAACACATAATGCTCTAAATTAAACTGCAGCTTCAGATCTGTGATAGGGAGAGTTGAGCAATTGAGCTGTGCCATTCACCCAGTGGGGAATATTAGTTCCAGCCGGTGAACACAAGGCGAGATTCTGTTCAATCTACAGTTTATTTTTTATTGAACTACTTTAGACCAGTTGACAGGTAGATGTTAATTCAAACCTAACAGACCTGACAGCAAAGTCGGTCTGAGAGTTAATGACCAACTCACCCGTCTGGGCTGTCCACAATGCTTTAGAAACAGAGAAACATAGAAACATAGAAAATAGTTGCAGGAGTTTGCCATTTGGCCTTTTGAGACAGGGAACTGGTTGTTATGTGAGATGTCCTTGGAATGGATGATTCACAGAAACTACCTGTGTGTGACGTTAGTGTGGTCAGTGATGGGTCTGGATAAGCAGTGACATTATCAGTGTGGTCAGTGATGGGTCTGGATAAGCAGTGACATTATCAGTGTGGTCAGTGATGGGTCTGGATAAGCAGTGACATTATCAGTGTGGTCAGTGATGGGTCTGGATAAGCAGTGACATTATCAGTGTGCTGTGTATAACTGGCACACATAGAAACTGAAAAAAACACTTCAATGATCAGAGATATATTATAATAATAATAATAATAATAATAATAATAATAATAATAATAATAATAATAATAATAATAATAATAATAATAATAAGCATTTATTTTATATAGCGCCTTACCAGGAGCTCAAAGCGCTTTACAAAAACAATCATAACATAAAAACAAACAGACAAACTATCCTGACGGAGAAGCGGCGAACAAACAGCGCCAGCGTCCTCTCACGTCAGTGTCCGGCAGTAGGCAACAAAAAGCACAGGACACACAGATACAATTTTCAACACAAACAGCCATCACAGAGATTGCTCCAGGCACACCCTCACTGTGATGGAAGGCAAAGAAAAGTCATTATCTCCTCCTCATTCTTCTCCCGTGGCGCCACGAGGCGATCGAGGCTCCCAACTTTTGAAGCCCCCACCGGGCGATGGAAAGTCCGAGGGCCGAGCCGAGCCTAGCAGGCCGATGAAGGTCCTGAGCCCCCACCGGGCGATGGAAAGTGCCGCGGCCAGGCCACGCAGGGCGATGAGGGGCCTGCGAGCGGGTCAATCAAACCTCGCGCTTCGGGGTGGTCGAAGCTGCTACGGCTGGAACTCCCGAAAGCCGGTCGCCAGCCAGGGACCTGCGAGCTCCCGATGTTGCGGTCTGCAGGGCCCACGGCCGAAGCCTCCGAGATGGTAAGTCCAGGCCCTGCGACCGGAGTCTTCAAGGTCGATCCCAGCTGGAGGCCGCCGACTCCACGACGTTAGGCCATAGCGCGAACGGAGATACGACACGGTAAAGGTCGCGGTTGGTCATATTAAAATGATCAACGTATATGACAGGCAGTTATATCATGTTGTTGCTTAAACTGCAAGTTTGATAAAATTCGACACCTATTGACGTTTAATTCCTCGGATTTCCAGGCTAGAGTTTAGTTTGAGGAGAGTGGAGGACGTGTTGCACACGTGCGAGGGAGATGAACAATGTGCCTCCGTTGTTGGTGACACCACCACCCAATACAGAATCGCCACTGTTGTGCAGTCAGTGATGTGTCTGCTATGTGGCTACAACTGGGGAGGCCAATGACAGAGTACATTGGAAATTACAGAACCGCTGATTCCAGTCATGGGAACAGCAGGGAAACAGGCCCTTCGGCCCGACTAGTCGGTGCAGACCGAGATGCCTATCTACGGTAATCTCATTCAGCCTCATTTGTCCCATATCCGTCCATTCCCATCCGAAACAAACGGCTGTCCAAATGCTGTTTATTTGCTGAGATGGTATCTGTCCCCACCGTCTCAAAAGAAAAGATTGCTCCATTGTTGAAGTCAGAATTCCCTTAAATCTCTCCCCTTTCGATTAAACGTAAGTTATCTGGGTTCAGAATCTCCCAGCCAGGGAAATAACTGTGACCATCTACTCAACCCTGCTGTAGTTGACATAATTTTACAAGCCTCAGTAAGGTCGTCCCTCTGCATTCTTGCTCCAATGAGATCAATCCCACCTGATCAAATCTGTCCTCAAACAAACGCTGTCCATTCCAGATAACATCCTGGTGAATCTGTTCCGCACTGCCTCTGGCAATAGGACATCATTCCTATAATATGGTGACCAGAACAACACAAAAGGGCCTCGCAGATATTTGAAATACGACTGAGGAGAGCGCTGCACTTGGAGGATTATTCTTTACTTGGATGATCAGCTGTAGTGCAAGTGTGTTCACAATCAGACGCACATGGGAAGTGAAACCATCAGTGAGTTCAGAAGTGTCAGTACCGATGACCTGGAACCGAGGCAGAAAGGTGAATTAACTGTAGAGCAGAGGGATCTAGGACGACAGGCACATAGTGTGTGGAAAGTATCGTGACGGGTTGATAGTGTGGTCAAAAAGGCTTTTGTAACATTGGCCGTCTTCTGTCAGAGCATGGTGTATAGAGGTTATGTCGTGTCAGACGTTGGTGAGCCCGCATTTGGTGTATTGTGTTCAGTTGTGGGCACCATGATAAAGAAAAGATGGTGTCAATCTGGAAAGGTGATAGAGGAGATTTATGTGGATGTTCCCCGGACCCGTGGGCCTGATCTAGAAGGACAGATTCAGCAGACTAGTACTGTATTTCTTGGTGCACAGGAGGATGAAGGATGATCTACTTCAGATGAACAAAATAACGAGAGGAATATATGTGGTAGACGCACAGAGAAGAGGAAGCAGGAACCAGGAGGCCTAGGTTTAATATGAGGGGGGAAATTTTATTCTGAACCCGAGGTTCACACAAAGGGTGGTGGGTGTGTGGAACGAGCTGCCAGAGGAGATAGTTCAGCCATGTACTCATAGAGTCATAGAGAGACAAGGTGTGGAAACAGGCCCTTCGGCACAACTTGCCCACTCCAGCCAACATGCCACATCTACACTAGTCCCACCTGTCTGCATTTGGTTAATATCCCACCAAACCTGTCCTATTCATGCACCTGTTTAACTGTTTCACAAATGTTGGGATAGTCCCTGACTCAAATACCTCATCTGGCAGTTTGTTCCATACATCCACCACCCATTGTGTGAAAACGTTACCCCTCAGATTCCTATTCAATCATTTCCCCTTCACCTTAAACGTATGTCCTCTGGACCTCGATTCCCCTACTCAGGGCAGGAGAAGCTGAGCATCTACCCGATCTATTCCTTTCATGATCTAAAGCACGTCTATAGATCACCCCTCATCCTCCTGAGCTCTAAGGAGACCAATCCCACCCAACTGATTTTTTCTTCAAACTAACGCTGTCCATTCCAGATAACATCCTGGTGAATCTGTTCCGCACAGTGTGGCAACAGGACATCATTCCTATAATATGTTGACCAGAACTACATAAAAGGGCCTCGCAGATATTTGAAGTACAACTGAGGAGAGCGCTGCACTTGGAGGAACAGGTAAGTCTTGATTTTTATGTATTTGGGTGTTTATTTGTAGTGTAAGTGTGTTCAGAATCAGACGCAGATGGGAAGTGAAACCATCAGTGAGTTCAGAGGTGTCCGTACCAATCTGCAAGAGGCAAATGTTGTCAAAGGTGTCACTGGTGAAAATATATCTGAGCAGCGTGCGATGGAACTGGGTAGCTGGTTGTTACATTATGTGAGATGTCCTTGGAATGGATGAGGCAAATAACATACCTGTATGTGACGTTAGTGTGGTCAGTGATGGGTCTGGATAAGCAGTGACTTTATCAGTGTGGTCAGTGATGGGTCTGGATAAGCAGTGACATTATCAGTGTGGTCAGTGATGGGTCTGGATAAGCAGTGACATTATCAGTGTGGTCAGTGATGGGTCTGGATAAGCAGTGACATTATCAGTGGTCAGTGATGGGTCTGGATAACCAGTAATATGATCTAATTAAATCTGACCGCGATGTTTTACATTTGATATGGTGTAAAATAAAGATTCCTTTCTTTTTTTCTGTTCAGTTTTTATTGATTTTTCACAGAGATATTTACAAAAGAGTACAACACCATCGACATAAATAAAATAAAATAAGAAAAACATCATAAATAAATAAATAAATAAATAAACAAAGGAGATGGTAGCGGTAGCGCAGCTGTAGAGTTGCTGCTTTACAGCGAATGCAGCGCCGGAGACTCAGGTTCGATCCTGACTACGGGTGCTGCACTGTAAGGAGTTTGTACGTTCTCCCCGTGACCTGCGTGGGTTTTCTCCGAGATCTTCGGTTTCCTCCCACACTCCAAAGACGTACAGGTATGTAGGTTAATTGGCTGGGTAAATGTAAAAAAATTGTCCCTAGTGGGTGTAGGATAGTGTTAATGTACGGGGATCACTGGGCGGCACGGACTTGGTGGGCCGAAAAAGGCCTGTTTCCGGCTGTATTGATATGATATGATATGGTATGATAAATAAATAAACACTTACCAAATAAAATATAAAAAGTAACAATGATTGGTTATCTGGAGATATTTCAATATTCGCACAAACATACCATCTCGTTCTATAAAACACAATCATCCAATATCTGGCTTTGCATTTATCTAGTTGGTGTCATGGCTCAAATAAACGATCCATTTTTCCCACATCTTCTCAAAGAATCCCTTCTAGTTAATTCAAATGTTCGACTCTAAAGGGTTAACGCAGGTTCAATATCCATAATTAATCTAAACTTTAATCAGCACTAATTCCATCTTGCTGATCTATCCACGCTGGTAAACACGACAGCTGAAGATACGTTAACTTGTTATTTTCTTCTTAATTAACACAGGTTAGAAATGCTAATTAACTCTCTCCGGCATACACTTGAAAGAATAACACATAATGCTGAAAATTAAAATGCAGGATCAGATCTGAGAAAAGGGGAGATGGGTAAATGTGCTGTGTACTTCGCTCAGTGGGGAATATTAGTTCCAGACGGTGAACACTAGCTGTGGCTCTGTTCATTCTGCAGTTTATTTTGTGGTGAACTTCTTCAGACCAGGTGACAGGTAGATGTGAATTCAAACCCACAGACCAGACAGCAAGGTCGGTCTGAGAGTAAATGACCAACTCATCCGTCTGGGCTTTCCACACAGCGGCACAGAGAAAGCCGCAACACATGCAGATTTCATTTATGTGCTTATTTATCAAGTCATTCAAGAGAGCATATCTCCCATCATGCAGTGTAAACCTGGCACTCGTAGAAACTGAAATAAACACTTCAATGATCAGGGACTGTTATTAAAAATGACCAATGTATATGACAGGCAATTATAATGTTTTCTGCTTAATCTGCATGTTTGAGAAAAGTGGACATCTATTGATGTTTAAATCCCCTGATTTCAAGGCTCGAGTTCAGTGGTAATAAAATATCCAAGGGACATTTAAAAGCAGTTTGTATGTTAGTGCTGGTGTAAATTTCAGACAAAGGTTGCCGTGTTTCATGGGGAGGATGGTGCATTTTAGTTCATCTGAAATATTCCCATTTACCGGCATATGAATCATCTCCCTCTAAACCATTGCCCTCATGTAACTGTCCAAATGTCTTAGTGTTCCCATTATGACGCTACCTATGACACTGTCCACCTCTATGAGATCACTGCACTGCCTGCTGCGCTCCATGGAATAAAGTCCTGGCGAGCCCAACATTACCCTATAGCTCCGACCCTTGTTTTCTGGCAACGTGTTAGAAAATATTTTCTGTACTCTTTACAAATTAGTGGCATATTTCCTAAACATGCTGACAAAACATTATACACGTTACTCCAAGTGCGTCCTCAACAACGTCTTGTCCAACTGCACATAACTTTCCAACTTTTAAATTTTATTCACTGGCTGATGAAGACAGTGGGCCAAAAAACCTTCTCCATTACCTTATCCCCCTGTTACGTCCTTTTCTAGCAACTATGTACTTTTATTCTGAGATCACTCTGCTGGACAACACTCCCCAGCTAACTACCATTCACGGTGAAGATCATGCCCTGGTTTGACTTCCCAAAATTAAAACCTTGCGCTTATCTGCAAGAAACACTATTTGCTATTTCTCAGCCCACTTTCCAATTTGAATAAGTTCCTGCTTGCCAAACATTTTCACTGCCAGTGACACCACCTACTTTAGTGCCAACTGCAAACTTAAAAATTAGTCCTTGTACATCTTCACTCAACTCATTGACACAGATGACAAACAACAATGAGCCCAGCACCAATTCCCGAGACAGACCACCATTTGTCATATGTAGGTTGGCGCAGGGTCAACGATACAATGAAATGTATTTGACAAGACAACGGGTCACCTCAGCAGTAATATTTCAATGATAAATAAGATAAAAATGACATTAGTAAAGTAAAAAGAACAATATTAAAATAATCAACATATATGATGTGAAATGTGTTCAGAAGCCTGATGGCCTGATGGTAGAAACTGTTCTTAAGTCTGGTGGTACGTGCAGCCATACTCCTGTATCGTCTGCCTGACGGTAACAAGGAGAACAGCCTGCGTGCTGGGTGGCTGTGGTCCTTGATGATGCTGCGTGCCTTCCGCAGGCACCGCCGGTAGAAAATGTCCTGAATGGCCGGGAGACAGTTGCCAGTGATGTGCTGTGCCAACTTCACCACTCTCTGTAGTGATTTGTGGCTGTGGGCAGAACAGTTCCCGTACCAGACTGTAATGCAGCCCGTCAGCAGGCTCTCGATGGTGCATCTGGAGAGGTTTGTGAGGATGCTGGCGTTCATGCCAAACTTCCTCAGTCTTCTCAGGAAAACGAGCCGCTGGCGGGCCTTCTTTGTTATTGTATCCGTGTGCAGTGTCCAAGAAAGGTCCTCAGTGATGTTCACACCGAGGAACTTAAAGCTTCAACCTCAGCATCACCGATGTGGATGGGGAGGTGTCTACTCCCCCGCTGTCTCCTGTTGTCCACCATCATCTCTTTAGTTTTGCTGACATTGAGAGAGAGGTTATTTTCCTGGCACCAGCTGTTTAGTGCCTTTACCTCCTCTCTGTAGGCCGTCTCATTGTTGTCTGTGATGAGTCCCAAGATGGTCGTGTGGTCAGCAAACGTTAGGAGGATGTTTGAGCTGTGCTTAGCAGTACAGTCGTGCGTGAACAGGGAGTACAGGAGAGGACTGAGCACACAGCCCTGTGGTGTGCCTGTGTTGAGGATCAGTGAGGAAGAGGTGTGGCTGCCAATTCTCACCACCTGAGGCCTGCCCCTCAGGAAATCGAATATCCATCCGCAGATGGAGGAATAATAGTGTTGAATGCCGAGCTGTGGTCAGTAAAGTGACCCCCCGGCCCGGCCTCAGCCAGCGCCCCCCCCCCCCCCCCCCCCACACGTAACACAATTACACCCACCCCAGACACACATGTGACCCAGCTACACACCCCTCACTCACTCACACACACACACACGATCCCCCTAGCCCGCCCTCAGTGCCACCCCACACACACACGTGACCCAACTACAGCCCCTCCCCCACACACGTGACCCGCTGCTCCTCTATCCCACAATGCAGCGCCACCGGCCCTCAGCTCCCCCACACACGTGATCTCCCCAGCCCTGCCTCATGTCCACCCCCCCCACACTTGATCGCCCCAGCCCTGCCTCATGTCCCCCCCCTCCACACACGTGACCCGCTCCTCTTCTATTAAACACTTGGGTGTGATGATAGACCATCTGCTGTCCTGGAAAGACCACATTGAATCTGTATGCAAAAGGGCGAAACAAATAATTTATTTTCTCCGCCGCCTTAGACCCTTTGGGGGACGAGCAGACAGATTCTCCTTTTGCTCCTTACTTCTGTGAGAATGAGTGTTCTTCAGCATCGCAACGCATGTCCCGCACAAGACTAGACCACTTCTATTGGAACACAACATGGGCAGCCACACGTTGCTTGCTGTCCAGTCACCCATATCTGGGAGTCGATGGTGGCAGGTTAGGGAAGGGGGAGGTGCAGCGAGATCTGGGTGTCCTTGTACACCAGTCACTGAAAGTTCGCGTGCGGATACAGCAGGCAGTGAAGAAAGCTAATGGCATGTTGGCCTTCATAACGAGAGGGTTTGAGTATAGGAGTAAAGAGGTTCTTCTGCAGTTGTACAGGGCCCTGGTTAGACCGCATCTGGAGTATTGCGTGCAGTTTTGGTTCCCTAATTTGAGGAAGGATGTCCTTGTAATTGAGGCAGTGCAGCGTAGGTTCACGAGACTGATCCCCAGCATGGCGGGACTGTGGTATGAGGAAAGATTGAAAAGCCTATGCTTGTATTCACTGGAGTTTAGAAGGTTGAGAGGGGGATCTTATAGAGACGTATAAAATTATAACAGGATTGGACAAGCTAGATGCAGGAAAAATGTCCTCAATGTCAGGGTTGTGGGGAGAAGGCAGAAACGGGGTGCTGATTGAGAATGATCACATTGAATGGCGGTGTTGGTTCGAAGGGCCGAATAGCCTATTCCTGCACCTATTGTCTATTGTCTATTGTCTATTGACTATCTGAAAGTGCGATGTGTAGTATTTGGTCAACTACTGGGTGGTAATTATTGAAGCAAGTCATCTAATCTTTTGGGAACTGGAAAGATGGACACTTCCTTGAAGAAGGTGGGGACTGCAGACGGCGATATTCAGTGGCGAGGGGTTGGAGACCTCGGCCAATAGCGTGGCCCGTTGACTGGCGCATGATATCAAAACTCGACCAGGGACTACATTTGGCCGATTGCCGGAAATTTACCGGCCGTTTTCCGAGAATTTACCTGAGTCAAATATGTCATAATGTTGAAAAATGTACAGATGATTTACGAGGATGTTGCCGGGACTAGAGGGCCTGGGCTACAGGGATAGATTGGGCAGGTTAGGTCTTTATTCCTTGGAGCGCAACATACTTCAGGCTGAACATAAAGGTTTATAAAATTATTGAGATAAATTTTTTATTGGAGATAGGTACATCTTTACAGTCATACATTTTTAAATTGATAATATTGTCAATTATTATTATATTGTCTCCAATACCTTTTGCCCCCTTTTTTTTTTTTAAACTAGATAGAACTAAAGAAATAGATGAAGTAAAGAAAGAAAAGAGAGAGAAGCAAAATAAAAACAAAAACAAAAACAAATTATAAAGATAAGGAAAAAGTTAGTTAAAGAAGAATGGAAAAATTTATTAACATAACAAAAACTTCATTCGAGATATATACGTACATTTCAAAGTATAGCATTTCATCCATTCTTTAGTCCGAGTGCTAGTCAGGGTCCTGTGCTGAACCATTCTGACCCTTTAAGTAATCAATAAAAGGAGACCATATCCCAATGAATAATTCCTGTTTGTCCAACAGGGAAAATCTGATTCTTTCCACGTTTAAGGTCTCCGTCATTTCTATAATCCACATTTTGATTGTGGGGACCGTAGGGCCTTTCCAAAATTTTAGAATTAATTTTTTTCCCGTTATTAAACTATAATCCATAAAGTTTCTTTGTATTGTTCTAAATGTTTGATTTAATTCTAATATTCCGAGTATAATTAATTTTGGATCTGGGTCCAATTGTGTGCTGGTTACTTTAGATATTATGCTAAAAATATTTACCCAGAATTTTTTAATTTTTATACAGTTTGCGAACATATGAAATAATGTAGCTTCTAAATGTTGACATTTATCACATTTAGGTGAGATATGTTGGAAAATTTTATGTAGTTTTGTTTTTGAATAGTGTAACCTATGTATTACTTTAAATTGTATTAGAGAATGTCTGGCGTTTAGTGAACACTGATGTATATGTTGCAAACTTTCTTCCCAAGTATCTTTCGTAATTACTTGGTTTAATTCTTTTTCCCATTTTTGTCTGTATAAGTCCGTGGAGGGAATGTCACTGTCTAATAAGATATTATATATATAAGATATTAATTTTTCTGTATTAGGATGTTTGTTCCAACATTCATCAAGAATTTCTGAATTTCTAATTCGAAAATTTTGGGAGTTCGATTTTACATAATCTCTAAGTTGAAGATATCTGAAATAATAATTTCCACGAAGACCATAAGTCTGTTGCAACTCCTGAAATGTCAGAAAGGTGCCTTCCTTATAAAGTTGTCCCATATTTTTAATTCCATAATCCTTCCATTGTGTAAAACCCCCGTCTACCCATGAAGGCTTAAACAAAGGATTATTCACAATTGGAAGAAAAAGTGATAAATTATCTAATTTTAATGTCTTTTTTAATTGTTTCCAAATTCGTGTAGCACTAAATATTATAGGGTTTTCCCTATAAATTTTTTTGTTTAATTTAGACGTAGCAAATAATATCGAACCAATATCAAAAGGTAAACAATCTTCCTTTTCTATTTTTAACCAGTCTGGTTGATGATCTATTTCTTCCAACCAGAAATTCATATTTTTAATATTAACTGCCCAGAAATAAAACAAAAAATTGGGTAAAGCCAGGCCTCCATTTATTTTTGATTTACACAAGTGTCTTTTGTTTATCCTATGATTCTTATAATCCCAGATAAAATCATTAACAATAGAGTCCAATTTTTTTTTAAAGTTTTTTGTCAGATATATCGGAATTGTCTGAAAAAGGTATAATATTTGCGGTAAAAAAATCATTTTTATGGCATTAATTTTGCCAACCATTGAGATAGGGAGTGTTTTCCAATATTGGTTTATAAAATTATGAAGTGAATAGATACTGTATATGCAAAGTCTATTAAGCATGGTAGCGACTTAATTACTGGAGATGTTAGGATCAAGGCAAGAGTGAATGATAATGTAACGGCAACGAGGGGGTGGGCCGACCTTTTCACAGATGGCCGTGGTTACATAGAACGAGTTCTCGATAAAATTGTTGAGGTAGTTGCAATAGGGCAATTTAAATGCCACTTGGTCAGGTAGGCGGATAGGAAAACTTTACAGTTTTGGAGCTAAACGCGGGCAAATTGGAGCAGTTTAGACATTGCATCTTGCCCGATATGGAGGAGTTGGACTGCAGAGAATGCTTCCGAGCTGAATGACTCCATGATTCCATGATCTCTGCCGCCGGTATGTTTTAGAAAGACCAATAGGTGATGGGGGAACGCGTCTTGGCGAAACTTTACTAGCTTGTTCAGAGCAGTTTATCCGGTAGAGATGCAGCGACCAGCTTCTAAACTGTGATGGTATTCAAGCCCTGGTGCAGCTGTCTGGCATTCGCTCTATAAAAACCAGCCTCCAGCGTTATATCGAATTCTGTTTTGGTATCTCTGTCAGCATTGCGGAGAACACATATCCTTCGTGTACAGTTCAGGGTCATCTTACTACAAAACCTCTTACCTGGATATTAACGAAGTGTGTATCTCCTTGTTCATCCAAGTTGTCTGGTTGAGATGGAACTTAATTGTCTCTGTTCGAATGCAGCCATCGGTGTATTTTGTTGATGCAAACGGCGATGACTATTAAATATACATAGAAACACAGAAAATAGGTGTAAGAGGAGGCCATTTGGCCTTCCCGAACCAGCACCGTCATTCATTGTGATCATGGCAGATCATCCACAATCAGTAACCTGTGCCTGCCTTCTCCCCATATCCCGTGATTCCACTAGCCCCTAGAACTCTATCTAATTCTCTTTTAAATTCATCCAGTCAATTCGCCTCCACTGCCTTCTATGGAAAAACGTTTGTTCTCACCTCGGTTTTAAATGATCTCCCCTTTATTCTTAAACTGCGGCCCCTGGTCTTCGACTCCCCCAACACAGGGAACATTTTTCCCGCATCTTGCTTGTCCCTGTCCTTTTGTAATTTTATACGTCTCTATAAGATCCCCTCTCATCTTTCTAAACTCCAATGAATACAATGAATACAAGCCCAGTCTTGGTCTTCGACTCCCCCAACACAGGGAACATTTTTCCCGCATCTTGCTTGTCCCTGTCCTTTTGTAATTTTATACGTCTCTATAAGATCCCCTCTCATCTTTCTAAACTCCAATGAATACAATGAATACAAGCCCAGTCTTTCTAATCTTTCCTCATATGACAGTCCCGCCATCCCGGGGATTATCCTCGTGAACCTACGCTGCACCGCCTCAATAGGAGGATGTCCTTCTTCAAATTGGGAGACCAAAAGTGCACACAATACTCCAGATGTTGTCCCGCCAGGGTCCTATACAACTACCGAAGGACCTCTTTACTCCTATACACAAATCATATTCCTGTCTATCTTCGCATCACAAACCTTCAATAGACCTCGTTGTGCATTGACCTTGTCTTTCTCTTCTATTAGCGCCACGTTCTGAAATCCCTGCCTGTAACACGACAGGAGCAACATCGTTAGCTCTCGTCAGATGGCAAATGGGAGGGATCAAGAGTAAAGTGTCAGGGAGGTTTTATTGTTACATGTCGCAAATAGAACAGGGAAAGTGTTACTTGAAGCATCACGAAAGAATATGCATAAACAGTGCTAATAAAAACAACATATGAAGAAATAAACAAGCAAAAATTGTGCAAAAACAATCAATTCCCCAATTCTATGTGGTTTGGAGGTTGTAGTGTTTAATGGCCTCATGGTTGTAGAGAAGAAGCTGGTGCTGAACCTGGACTTTTCAGGCTCCTATGTTTTCATTCCGATGGCAGGAATGAAATGAGTGTGTCGCCTGTGTCACTGATGAAGCTGGTTGCCTTTTTGAGGCAGCAACTCCTGTAGATCCCGCGATGATTGGGAGCTCAGTCCCCTTGATGTACCTACTGGGTAGTACTTACTTTTTGCAGTTTTCCTCGCTCTTGGGCCTTCAAGTTGTCGAACCAGACCGTGATGCAACCGGGCAACATGCTCTCCAATGCACAAGTGTAGAAATCCAAGAGAGTATTGACAGAGCGAATCTCATCAATCTGCTCAGAAAGTAGAGACGTTGATGAGCTTTCTTTTTCATTGCATTAATGTGCTGGGTCCAGGAAAGATTTTCAAAGATATCCACGTCCAATAATTTGAAGATTTTGGCTCTCTCCACCGTCGTCCTTTAGACCTACACAGGATTGTGTAACCCCATTCTTCCACTTCCGACGTCCATAAACATTTCCTTGTGCATTCTGTCAATGAAAGCAAGGCTATAGCTCTGGAACTCTAGGCATTCTAGATGCTGTTGTAACCCAGAGAGCGGATGCCCAGTGTGAGACTGTAGGCATGCTGAGTTTAGATACCATTGCACCCCTGAAGTTGGATTGATTGATGTCACCGCAGATAATGAGCAAGGCATCAGGGTTTATTCCTTAAAGGTAGTTCATGACCGAGTATAATTCATCCACTGGCACCTTACGTTTGGGTTTGTGTGTTATGTGATCGTAGACGCGTTGATAGAGATGAATTGCCCCGGTAAGTAAAAGGAACGGCTCTTAGTATTCCAGGTGGTCGCCTGAACTATACGTAGCATTCGTGAGACCAAATTTCGAGCACTGAGCGCTGTTCTGGTCTTCGAGTTATTGGAAGGAATACATTCAACTGAGAACGTGGGGGGGGTCTCATGTTGTTGCCTGGAAGGGAGGGCTTTAGACTTAAAGAGAGGCCGGACAAGTTGGAAAGTTTTCCACGGAGAGTGGATGGTTGACCGGTGACAATACAGAAGTATATATCGAAGGTATTTATTCACAAAATGCTGGAGTAACTCAGCAGGTCAGGCAGCATCTCGGGAGAGAAGGAAGTATATATCATCATTATATAGCATTTAGCATATAGCATAGGGAAGGGAGACGGTGCTGTCGTTTTCCAGGGTGGTGAGTTTAGAGCTGGATAAAATAGTTTTCAAGGGAGAGACGATAGCGTCAGAAGAGACCTGAGAGGCATCTCGGTTACACGTGAAGTTGTGGATAGGTGGAACTGGGTGCCAGATGAAGCTGACGAGATGTGCTTCGATTAGAATGTACAAGAGACATTTGAATGTATATGTAGCTAAAAATGGATGGTGGGCCATGGAGAAAACGTGGGGAAGTTGGACTAAATTACTTGAACATATTGCTCGGCTTCGGCATCGGGTTCTAAAAGGTCTTCGTTCGCGCTGTTTGACTATAACTCTATAAATGGCATCGTCATTGTGTTTGACTGTAAGAGTCTTAGAGACTATGTGGGCAATCAGCCTGTTATTGTGTTTTCAGGACAGTCCGCGGTGGGGCATCATTTGGAATCCACCTGGCCTGGTTGAAAAATATTTCAAACAAATAAATAATATTTAGTATTAATTGAAGCGAGCTGTTCGATGTCTTGATTTTGGCTTCTGAGCCAATGAAGCACAGAACCATATCTGGGGAATAAAATTCTGGGGATAATGCAATTTCGAGCTTTTGAATAATGGGGACATGAAGTGGGCGGCAAGCGAACTGCAAACAAGCGCGGCCTCACCAACGTCTTGTAAACTGTAATATAACGTCCCAACATCTGCACTTAATACCGTAACAAATGAAAGACATCGTGCCAAAACTTCACTACCATCGTATCCACCGGGGACTCAAAATCCAGTGATCTGTGACGTGCAATCCTCGATCTACCTATTTTAGCACAGCGTCGAACCGATCACTGTGATGGACCTGGCCTGACTTACATCAATAAAGCAAATCACAGATATCCAAACTAAATGCCGCACGCTATTCCACCGCCCACTTTCCCAGCTGATCAAAATCCCAACGTCATTCTTAATATGCATCTTGGTAATCTACCATCCCACCTGCCTTAATGTTTATTTGTAAAGTTAGTAATCATACCTTGCACCATCTGAATCAATTCGTTGATATAGATGACAGACAGCAATTGTTCCACCGCTATGTATGCGAATAGTCACGGACTTGCAGTCATAAAGTTTACGTTCATGTGGAATGGTTAATTCGGTTTGTAGATTCCACGAATCTCTCGTGACCTGCTGTGTGTTCAACGTAAACCAACATCTCCTGTTCCTTGTATCTACATTATTTATCTCCATGGTGCGGAACAGAATATAAATGTTGAGCAGGGACGTGCTATATTCAAACGACAGAAATCAATAAATCATAACTAAACACCAATTGGACAAATGGAAAATGCATTTTTCAAGGTCTGTGGGTTGTCACGTCTTTCACTGTATTTGGACCACTCTCCCTTAACTCAAGCCGAATGTCACCGCAGTAGCAGCTTCACTGGAGACATCAACATCTTAGCAAAGCTGCAGGAAGCAGTTTCATTTGGATAAATTAAGTGGCTGAAAGTTTAGTTGATATACTGGTAAGTTTCTGCATTCTGGTTGTAAAATATAAAATGTGCATTTTACAGATCCATTCACTGCAGTCCATTTGTGAGATTTCGATAAACTATCCTGAGATCCTCACACGCTTGTAACATGTAGCACGAACTTGAGTTCGATATTGCTTCTTGCATCCTTAACCACGGACAATTGTTCACACTTTACACTTTCTCATTGGTTTCCTTTAGCGAAACTAGCCTTTCACTGTCGGTTGTGGTCAGAATGGGGTCTGTGGCGCTGCATTCAGATCCCAGTATCTACTGATTTGGAAGCCACTCCGGACATTGAGGCAAGTTTAAACCAGTTGTCCCTCTGTTTGGTTTGTTGTTGTCTTCACCTGGGGGCCAATTCCATCTCGTTTCATTATCCTTCCGCAGTGGAACACACGCCATCCTTCCAACCGACCACACACCTTCTCACTTGATTTTTCTTTAATTTTCTGTGCTTTCAATCGACGGTACTGGGTTGATACACTCAAGTGCACAAATTAAGGGCTTGGTCAATTTTAGGGCATCACATTAAATTATCATTTAGGGGAAGGTCCTTATATATGGTAATTATGGGAGAGCACCAATAAATGTTCAATTAGGGGAGGGCACCACAAATGGGGATTTGCGAGTGCACCGTTATTGAAGTCTGTCGGGTGGATAAACAACAAATATGAAATTAGCGGAGGGAAACTGTAAATGTGGAAATAGGGGAGTGCTCCCGGAAATGGGAAATCAGGAGAAGGCAAACCTACGTTGAATTAGGGGAGGGTCCTGCTGTTTCGGTGAATGGACCTACTTCTCTCTGTGAGTACTCATGTCTCTATGTTTTTCCCGTCTCTATCTGCTGGTGTTCCTGGCTCCATGTGTGCTCCTGATGATCGCCATGAAATAGTTCCCACGGTGTGTGAAAAGAAATACACAGGAACATACGCCCATTCACCCTGTTAAATAAACAATACAATGAGCAAACTGGAGCGAGGAACATTACTCAGCATTGACCTGTTCCACTGTGTCCCTTCAGTACATTCTATGTGTTACCACGTCCAGGCTCGCCTCATCCATCCTGTAGGGATTGTTCCATGTCGCCCTGTCCCTCGGACACATTTCGGGAAATCTGACCACCGAGCTGTGCTTCTTCTCCCTGCCAACAAACAACAATTGAAGCAGGAGGATCCGATGCAGAGAGTTGGAAAAAGCTGGTCAACGGACGCGGATGACATCTTACGCGACTGCTTTAAGTCAGCAGTCACGGATTCTGTAGCTAACCCGAACGAGTGCGCCTCTGCCGTGACTGACTTCATCAACAAGTGAGTGGAAGATTGTGTGCCGCCGAAGTCAATCCGAGTGCTCCCCAATCGGAAACCATGGATGTACATTCACAGGTCCGATGCACACAAGTCAAACGATCCCAAGCGGTCCAAGAAGCCACGCTGTGGTCTCCGCAAAGCCATCAAGGATGCCAGGAGGCAATACCGGTTCACACTTGCGTCCCAGTACAATCTCTGGGTCACACGGAGAATGTGGCACGGTCTGATTCAGATAAACGGATGAAAAGAATGTTTAGCCAATATCATTGGTGATAGTGCAAACCCACCTGATGAACTGAATACTTTGTATTGTGACTTCTGGCTCTTCAGACTCCAGTGTGGCTCTCCCCAGGGTGACAGTTGCAGAGGTTAGAGCGGCCTTCCTGTGGGTAAATCCACGAAAAGCAACAGGCCCATACGGAGTTCCTGGCCGAGTCCTTAGTACCTGCGCGGAAAAGCTAGCACCTGTATCGGTGGACATCTTTGTTCTCTCCCTACTCCGTTAACAGGTACCCAGCTGCTTCTTGAAGGCCACCATCATTCCAGTGTCGAGGAAACGCAAGACCTCAAGTTTAAACGACCACCGAACAGTAGCCTTGACATCCACCATCATGAAATGTTTTGGGAGGTTTGTAATGGAACGCATTATATCCAGTCTACCCAGCGGCCTTGACCCACTGCAGTTCGCCTACCGCCACAACAGGTCCACGGACGATGCCATCGCCCTAGCCCGACACTCATTCCCAGATTACCTGGAAGTAGTAATTGCCGGGATTCTGAAATACAAGTGTGAAGCAAGATAAACGCAGAAGACTCAGATGACACCCGTGGAGTGAGGAAAACGTATCGAATGTCCGAAATGAGTGACTCAATAAAAGAACTGATAGTCCAAAACATGCATATTTCGCACAACTCAATCGCACCTGAGTTAGAGTATAAATGACATCGAAATCGCACCTGAACATTGCTACAAAATCAGTTCAAGCCGAACAATAGAAATAAAAATAGCCGATCATGCTTACTTATTGCTAAAGTCGATTTGGTAGCTATATTCCAAATGTTGTGGCTGTATAAATGCACCATCTTCAACATGTCTCAACTACCGTTACTGAAAGCTCGTTCTTTATACCCATCGCCATCTGAGTGTAAAGGTCTTTCCTTCCAGTTCCTTGTAAATCTTGCCTCTCTTAACACTGCAATTTAGAAGGATGAGAGGACATCTTATCGAAAGCTGTAAGATTATTAAGGGGTTCGACACGTTAGAGGCAGGAAACCTGTTCCCAATGTTGGGGGAGTCCAGAACAAGGGGCCACAGTTTAAGAATAAGGGGCAGGCCATTTAGAACTGAGATGAGGAAAAACTTTTTCAGTCAGAGAGTTGTGAATCTGTGGAATTCTCTGACTCAGAAGGCAGTGGAGGCCAATTCTCTGAATGCATTCAAGAGAGAGCTGGATAGAGCTCTTAAGGATTGCGGAGTCAGGGGGTATGGGGAGAAGGCAGGAACGGAGTACTGATTGAGAATGATCAGCCATGATCACATTGAATGGCGGTACTGGCTCGCAGGGCCGAATGGCCTCCTCCTGCACCTATTGTCTATTGTATATTAACCCTCTGACCTCTGTTATTTGCTTCTCCATTCTGGGTAAATGACAGTGCATCCACACTATTTATTCCCCTCACGATTTATACACCATACTGCGAACTATGTTCTGCATTCTGTATCTTCTCTTTGCTTTATCTATTGTTCTTTAGTTTAAATTGATAACATCTGTATGTCATATTTAATCCGTTTAGATCGCATGTAAAACAACGTTATTCATGCGCCTCGACACACGTGACAATAATGAACGTGAACCTGAAGCCTAAATCTCAATCCACCTTTCAACTTAATTGTTTACACCTTTACAAACCAAGGAGGCTTCATAGTTAATAGAAGCATTGTATCATTAATCCTTTCCCTCAGAAAAGCCACCAGCATCCAGAAAGACTCTTCACACCCCTGCAACAGTCTGTTCGAAGTCCTTCCATCGGGCAGACGATACAAGGCCTTCTACGCCCGCACCTCCAGACTCAGGAACAGCTTCATCCCCAGGGCCATAGCTGCTATGAACCGGTCCTGCTGAGCCGGATGGTCACATCGCACAGTGAACCGGCACAGATCTACTTGCACTTTATTCGGTCTTAAAACTGTTACAATTTGTTTCGTTGGGTTGTTGTTGTTTAAATTAATTAAATTATTGCATCGTATGGGAGGCACATTCCCAATCTCGTTGTACCCCTGTACAATGAAAATAAAGATATATTGTATTGTATTTTATTGTATTGTATTGTATTTACCTATGCATATCGGCACAGGTTAATACGAATTTTACATCGGGTTCAAAAAAGGATTGGTGTTCCTACCGATATCTCGTTCACCAAATGCAAAGATGTAGCTCTCAGAAGAACGGTGGACTGGAATTATGCAAGGTGGCTTGAGAAAAGATTGTTAGTTATTCCAAATACCCGGACAAGTCTGGGTTTGGTGGAAATTATAAAACTACATGCAGAAAGATATTCTGTGTCATGAACTACATTCTTCATTCTGTATCTTCCCCTCAACCCGATCTATTGCACTTGTCTTTACACAGATTGATTTTGTGTGAACTGAGTGAAAAGCATGTAAAACAAAGCTTTGCACTGGCGGTGTTGATATAAAAGAGAAGGTGATGAGTGGCCGTTAACCAGAAATGGATCGTTGGGCAATGGCGAGAAGGTGAAGTGTGGGGACGGGAGTAAGAAAACAAAACACACGCTGATACCGGGTTGCGGGCCGTAGTAATTCTCCGGCATCTGAAATACAAGAGGAGGTCAGGATATACTCAGATGTCAGAAGACATCTGGGGAAAGAAGGAATATATGTTATGTCAGAAGTTAATGATCTCATCAAAACTCCGATATTGACGAACAACATGCAGTGCGGTATCAATTTTCAAACTCAAAGCAACATCGGTGCTGCTCGTCGGCCCACCTGGACATTGTTGCAGAATCAGTTCCTGCTCAACATTTATTGCACAACAGCGACCTAATTATTTATTGCTACTGTCTCATTGGCATTTGTATTTCCAAACGCTCTGGCTGTAGAACACTTCACCACTAACTCCTTCCACCGCTTGTCCCATGTACCCGCCACCGTTGGAGTGTAAATTCCTTCCTTCAGTTTCTTTTAAACCTTGCCACTCTGACGTGGAGCAATCACATTGAAGCGACACCCTAGAAGGCACACAAACGAAAACAAAAAGACAATTATTATGTCCCCTGTTACCCTTGTCAAAATACGGTAACAGAATAAAGGGGAGGCCATTTAAAACTGAGGTGAGAAGAAACTTATTCACCCAGAGAGTTGTGAATTTGTGGATTTCCCTGCCACAGAAGGCAGTGGCGGTCAATTCACTTTGTTGAATTTGAAAGAGAGTTAGATAGAGCTCTAGGGGCTAGTGGCATCAAGGGATATGAGGAGAAGGCATGCATAGGTTACTGCTTGTGGACGATGAGCCATGATCACCAAGAACGGCGATGCTGGATCGAAGGGCCAAATGTCCTCCTCCTGCACCTATTTTCAATGTTTCTACAAGCATATTGTCACATTTAATGGCAGCTTGGTCTGGGAATAACTCTGCCAGGACCGCGAGAAATTGCAGAGGATTGTAAATATAGCCCAGTCTATTAGAGACCCCAGACCAATCATATTATGCATCTACATTCCACGCTCCATAACATTACCCAAACACCCAACATAATCAAAGACTTTGCCAACCCCGCTCAGTTCTTCTTTCCCCAACTCCAAATGGTAGAGAAGCTTGAAAGCGCGCATCACCAGACTTAGGAATAGGTTCATTTCCTACGTTATTGGGCTTATGAACGGTCCCTCCATAGGCTAGGATACTAATTCGATTCCCTCTACCCCATCATGGACATTGAACTTCGTCTGAGGTACAGATGTACAACCGTGCGCTGCAGTGCTGATACATGGATTCTGCACGCTGTAACTTCCACTTTGTTCTATCTATTGTCATGTGTCATACACCGCAGGGACAGGTCAACGCCGATCAATGTACCCCATCTACAACGTCCCAACTGCCGCCGTTGCCGTGAATCACTCTCAACTCGTCCTAGATGTGCTTGTCCAAATGTATTTTAAATGATGTTAAATAGGCATGCAATAGCCCATCTACAGTTTGTATTTCAACTACCTCCTTTTGCACCTCATTCTATATGTCTTCCACCCGCTGTGCGCATCCATACAGTTACCACGCTCTGAGTGGATCCACATACACAAGTGCCCTTTGTCCACGAGCTTGAACCGGTAGTGTCAATACATAAGAAATGTAATCTCTTTGGATAGCATGCAGAACAAAGTTGTTTGCTGTACCTCGGTACATGTAACAATATTAAACCTAAAACTGAAGCTAAAACCTAAAGCGCCTGTCACCTGCAGTTTTTACAACAACACCAAACCAGCACGATCTTTCATCGGTCATACAAGCATTGCTTCATCTGTCGTTCGAGCTGTGCACCTCGGAACAGTAAGCCATATTTACGCTTTTCACTGCACCTCGGAACATGTGATGATAATAGTCGTAGTCTAACCTCACCTAACCTAATGATCTGAAATAAGTAACGACTATGATCAGAGCTGAACATTCGTACTAAGATGACTACTAAGATTGTCCATGTAACACAAACTGTATTGATATACAAGAGAAGGTACTGAGTGGGGGTTAACCACAAATGAACTGTTGGACAAATGCGAAGACATGGTGAGGAGTCGGCACAGGAGGAAGATCACAGTAAAACACCTGATACCGTATCGCGCACCGTATTAATGACCGTGAATGTGCATTACTGGAGTATAGATAATAGACAATAGACAATAGGTGCAGGAGGAGGCCATTCGGCTCCTCGAGCCAGCACCGCCATTCAATGTGATCATGGCTGATCATTCTCAATCAGTCCCCCTTCCTGCCTTCTCCCCAAACCCCCTGACTCCGCTATCCTTCGGAGCTCTATCTAACTCTCTCTTGAAAACATCCATAGAATTGGCCTCCACTGCCTTCTGAGGGAGAGAATTCCACAGATTTACAACTCTCTGAGTGAAAAACGTTTTCCTCATCTCCATTCCAAATGGCCTACCTCTTACTCATAAACTGTAGCCCCTGGTTGTGGACTCCCCCCACATTGGGAACATGTTTCCTGCCTCCAGCGTGTCCAATACCTTAATAATCTTATATGATCGGGGACATGTCTGTCTAGACCGCGAGAAATTGCAGGGAGTTATAAATGGATGCCAATCCATCACACCGACCAGACGTTCCACCATTGACTCCATCTGCACATCACGTTGGCTCGAAAAGAAATCAGCCAACGTAATCAAATACTTTTTATTTTATTTTTTTAGGTCTCTTCCACGGGGCGCGGCTCGGCCGCGGGACCTTCCATCGCCCGGTGCGGCTCGGTCGCGGGACCTTCCATCGCCCGGTGCGGCTCGGCCGCGGGACCTTCCATCGCCCGGTGCGGCTCGTCCTCGGGACCTTCCACCGCCCGGTGCGGCTCGGCCGCGGGACCTTCCACCGCCCGGTGCGGCTCGGCCGCGGGACCTTCCACCGCCCGGTGCGGCTCGGCCGCGGGACCTTCCACCGCCCGGTGCGGCTCGGCCGCGGGACCTTCCACCGCCCGGTGCGGCTCGGCCGCGGGACCTTCCATCGCCCGGTGCGGCTCGGCCGCGGGACCTTCCATCGCCCGGTGCGGCTCGGTCGCGGGACCTTCCATCTCCTTGCGGGGGCTGTGCGGGTTGGTCGCCTCTGTTGGGGTCGAGCTGTCTGTCCGTGGGAGGGGCATGGGGGAAGAGAGAGGAAGTTTTTTGCCTCCATCACTGTGAGGGAGTGTTTGGAGTCACTGTGATGGATGTTTGTGTTGGGGTTGCGTGTCTTGTGTTTTTTGTTTTTTTGTCTCTGTGACTGCTGGCAAATTAATTTCGTTCGGTAAAACGAATCACAATAAAGCTATTCTGTTCTGTTCTGTTTAAAGGGGAGAGAGATACAGAGAGGGAGAGGGCAGGGAGAGGGAAAGAGAAAGTAGAGAGGGCGAGAGAGAGAGGGGGCGGGAGAGAGGGGGCCGGAGGGAGGGGAGAGAGAGGGGGAGGTTGTATAAAATATTAGTTTAGTTTAATTTATTATTGTAAATGTATTCCTAAAAGAGGAGGGGGAGAGAAAGAGGGGAGAGTGAGGGTGAAGGAAGGGGAGGGAGACAGAGTGGATAACAAATATTAGTTTAATTTATTGTTGATACTAAAACTCTCGTTTGTTTGTTTGTTTGTTCCTGAACTACATCCAAAACGGTACAGGATTGCGCGACAATGTTAGGCCCCACCTTGCTCACTGTTATCCCTTTGGTGCTAATGGAAGGAGTTTCATTGAAATTGGTGTTATATTTTTAAAGTAATTCTCATGTTATAGTTTAAATCTATCTACTAGGGATGGAGAGGGGAGGGACGGAGGGAGGGGAGGATGGGGTGAGAGGGGGAGGTGAGGTAGGGGGAGAAGGAGAGGGTGCTGCACCAATGCAGGAGAGGTTTGGGCTCAACGGTTCCACTTGTTTGTTACATATTGCAGTGGGAGAGGGAGTATCAAATATTAGTTTACTTTATTCTTGTAAAATAATTATAATAAATTGGAGGGGGGAGAGGGAGAGGGGGGGAGAAAGGGGAGGGAACAAAAAGGCCGTATCCTCCCCGTATCTACGAAACATCACCACCCCTCCCCCCCTCCTTTATCCAGAGTCCACATGATGGTCAACATCTACACTGGATTGGTGGTGGTCTTTTGGAACAGAGCGAGGGTGGCGGGGAGAGGGGAGGGAGAGGTTTGAGAGAGGGGAAGACAGAGGGGAGAGAGAGAGATGGAGGGGGGAAGAGAGGGGCGCGTGGGAGAGAGAGAGATGGGAGAGAGAAAGGGGAGAGGGAAAGGGGAGATAGTATGGGAAAGAGAAGGGGAGAGGGCGGTTCAAATATTAGTTTAATTTATTATTGTACGTGTGTCATAATGTGGGGGGGAAGAGAGGGGAAAGAAAGAGGGGAAAGAGAGAGGGCAGAGATGGGGAGTGAGATGAGAATGAGAGAGGGTGTAGAGGGGGAGAGGCGGGGGGGAGAGAGTTGAGGGGGAGAGACTCGGGGTAGAAAGAGGTGCGAGAGAGAGAGGAGGGGAGACAGGGGATAAGGAGGGAGAGAGAAGGGGAGAGGACATAGATAGAGATGGAGAAAAGGCAGAGAGAGAGATAGGGGAGAGAGAGGGGGTGATAATGAAAGGGGAGAGAGACTGGGGAGAGAGAAAGATGAAGGAGAGAGAAGGGGGAGAGAGGTGGGAGAGAGAGTGGGGCAAGAGACTGGGAGAGAGGGACATAGGAGAGAGAGGAGAGGGAGAGAGGGCAGAGACAGAGAGAGAGAGAGGGGAGGAAGAAAGGGGGAGGGAGAGGGAGAGAGGTCAGAGAGAGAGAGGGAATAGAGGGCAGAAAGAGAGAGGGAGAAAGAGTAGAGGGCGGGAGAGTGGTGGGGGAGAGAGGGGAAAGGAAGAGAGAGAGAAGGGAAGAGGGGGAGAGGGGGAGGGGGAGAGGGGGAGGGAAAGAGGGGTGAGGTGGTATCAAAGATTAGTTTCGTTCAATTTTTTTGGTAAATGTATTCTTGCAAAATGGAAGGGAGAAAGAGAAAGGGGAGAGAGAAAGAGGGGGACGGGAGAGAGAGAGGGATAGTGAAAGAGAGAGAGAGGTTTCAGACAGTGGAAGAAAGAGAGAGATAGGGGAGAGAAAGCAAGAGGGAGAGAGAGTGGGGGCGAGAGAGAGGGTAGAGAAGGAGAGACAGAGGGGTGAGTGGGGGAGTGAGATCGGAGAAAGGGGACAGAGAGCATGACAGAGAGGGGGAGAGGGGGGGTCAAATATTAGTTTAATTTATTATTGTAAGTGATTATATAAAGTGGTGGGGGAGAGAAAGAGGGTGGAGGGAGAGGGGGAGAGACGGCGGAGAGAGAGGGCAGAGAGAGAGAGGGGGAGAGGGAGAGATGGGAGTTAGAGAGAGAGAGGGGAGAGAGGGGAGGGGGAGAGAGGGCAGAGCGAGGGAGAGAGGGCAGAGAGGGGGAGTGGGAGAGACAGGGGAGTGAGAGAAGTGGAGAGAGAGAGTGGGGGTGGAGACTGGGGGAGAGAGAGGGGGAAGAGGGCAGAGAGGTGAGAGATAGAGAGGGAGGGCAGAGAGAGAGGGGGAGAGAAAGAGGGGAGTGAGGGGCAAGAGGTTGGAGGGGGAGATAGACGGGAGAGGGAGACAGGAGGGAGAGGGGGGTGGATGAGAAAGAGAAGGGAGAGAGGGGTGAGGTTTGTATCAAATATTAGTTTAGTTTACTTTTTTATTGTAAATGTATTCTTACAAAATGGAGGGGGGAGAGAATGAGGGGAAAGGAAGGGCAGGGAGAGAGCGCAGTTAAAAAATATTAGTTTAATTTATCGTTGAATTTATTATAAAATGGAGTGGGAGAGGGTATCAAATATTAGTTCAATTTATTCTTGTAAATTGATTATAATGAATTGGAGAGAGGGGTGGAGAGAAAGGGGGGATTTATTTTTTAGATTAGAAACACAGAAATGTAGAAAATAGAGGCAAGAGGAGGCCATTTGGCCCTTCGTGCCAGCACCAGCATTCATTGTGATCATGGCAGGTCATCCACAATCAGGAACCTGTGCCTGCTTCTCCCCATATTCTTTGATTCCTCTAGCCCCAAGAGCTATTTAAATTAGTTTAGTATATTTAGTCAAAAGGGACGAGAGGGAGATGGGGTGAGTGTGAGAGAGTGAAGGGGAGAGAGAGAGGGGGTGGAATGTATCATATATTAGTTTAGTTTCTGTGCTATATCTGTAAATTAATAAATGTGTGAACGGGCGGTCGCTGGTCGGAACGGACTCGATGGGCTGAAGGGCCTGTTTCCGTGCTGCATCTGAAATAAAAAGGGAAAAAGTGAAACAGGTAGAGGAAGGCGAGTTTTCGGCCTGTTTCAAGACGGCCGTCTTTTGCCTCCTGTTCCCAGCAGAGTACAACAAAAAGGCAGTTTACTCCCTGTAACCACCATCCCCCCATCCCACCCCTTATCCAGAGCCCAGTCCCCATGATGGTCAAACATCTACACTGGATAGGTGGTGTGTTTCAGAACAGAGGAGGGGGAGAGTGAGAGAGGGGAATAAGAGGGGGAGAGAGTGGAGGGAAGAGGGACGTGGGAGAGAGAGGTGTGAGAGAGAGAGAGAGGGGAGAGATGGGAGGGAGAGAGGGCACCGAAAGAGAGGTGGAAGAGAGAGGGCAGTAAGAGAGGGGGAGAGAGAGTGGAGGTGGAGAGAGACTGGTGAGATAGAGAGTGAGAGAGAGGGCAGAGAGAGAGAAGGCAGAGAGAGGGAGGAATGGGAGAGAGTAGGAGAGAGAGAGAGAGAGGGGAAGAGGGGGGGATCAAATATTTGTTAGTTTAATTTATTATTGTAAGTGTATTATAAAGTGGAGGGGGGAGAATGAGGGGATAGAAACTGAAATAAACACTTCAATGGTCAGGGACTGTCATTAAAAATGATCAATATATATGACAGGCAATGGTGTTTTTTTTCTGCTTAATCCTCATCTTTGAGCAACGTGGACACCTGTTGATGTTTAATTCCTCTGACTTCAAGGCTAGAGTTTACTGGGAACTAAATATCCAAACAGATGTCAGGCAGGTTAAAAGCAGTTTATTTGTTAGTGCTGCACCTGCCGCAAATGTCAAGACCCAGGTTGTCATGTTTCATGGGGAGGGAGAGAGGGAGA
>NC_135986.1:7066892-7116528 GCF_053455715.1 Rhinoraja longicauda
GGATATTTCACCGCGATCTTCACCTGCTCCCTGAACTTGGACTGAGTCGCCGCGTAAATAAATGTGTTGGTGCAGCAGCTGAGATTCCTCAGCAAAAACCCGACGTTGGCAAAGATCCATTGAGAATCATTCCGATCATTTCCAATCCCTGTGATCTGATAATAGACGAAGCTTACAACGTTGGTCAGCCACAGGAGGATGAAGCTGCCGGAGATGGTGAAGAGTAAAACCACAGACCTCCTCCTGCTCTCCATCTCCGGGTCACTGCGCTTCTCCCCCTTGCTCTGACCCTTCAGCCCCTGACGGACCCGACTGGCCACTAAAATGTGCCGGACTGTCAGAGCGTTGAGCAGCAGGATCACAGCGAAAGGGAGGAGCGGATTTAAAACCGTGTCGAACCAGTCAAATGCCACCCACCCGGGGTCAGTGAAATAACTGTCCACCTGGTCACAGTCCCACGGGACATTGTCGATGATTGCCCAGGGTTTATATGTGAAGTAGCGGGGAACGTTTTTGAGACACAGCAGAACGCCGGCTGTTGCGAGAACCGCAGCCGCAGTTTTCCCGGTGCAATATTTAGTTTTCAGCTTCTGGCAACAAATGGCGACAAAGCGATCAAAGGTGAAAGTGACGGTGAACCAGACAGAACAGTCTGTAACTGCAGTCCTCAGTACAACGTTAACACTGCACACAGGGGTGATGGTCAGGAAACTCCAATAAAAGTAATAGTATCGGATCCAATACAAAATCACCTCAGTGATCAGGGTGAGTAGATCGGCCGCTGCCATGGCCACCAGGTAACGAGTGGTGCAGGTGGAGAGGCCGCACTTTCCCCGGGACAGGATCACAATCGCCACTAAATTCACTGCGGACAGAGAAGGGGACGGACACTGGGAATTACTGAACACGGTCTCCGGGGCTGAACACCGGCTCCACTTTCAGCTGGAGATCAGGAGTGTTGGAGTCGGTGCGCGGCTGCAGGTTTAACAATGTCAGACCCAGTTCCGACTGTGCCCGACCTGCCTGCTTCAGGGGAGAGGAGATAAGGCGACGGGCGGGGTAAAGGGCGGGGAGGGGACGAGCAGCCGCCCGCTACAATAGGCGGAATGGTCCTGTCTACAGTTAACCCCGCTCACAGTCTCTGATGGGGCCGGTTTCACAGACTTAACCGTGACCGGCCGCGTTTAACTAGGGCTCTGGGAACTCGGCATTTGATGGAGACGAGGAGGGTTCCAGAGGGAAGGCAGGGACAACTTAGGGTCCGGCAGCAGAGTGGCTCCGTTAATGGATTCATTCCACAGTAAGTTCAGTTCTGTAACAACACACGCCGGTAGATCCGCGGCCACCGGTTCAGGAGATCGATCCAATTATTGACCAACAGGCGGATGGAATCCGACCGTGACAGACTCCACAGTGAGACGTGTCCACAGGAGCTGGTGTTCACTCTGATCAATAACTCAGACACAGTGAACTTTACAATGTAAACCCTTTCCCAGTCACACCGTCCCGGAGAGCTGCCTGTCCCGAGCACTGGGACAACTCTGGGCAAGGTCCCACTGAAGGCAAGAACAACATTCTAGTGGGTCCCGGCAGCGGGAGAAAAAGAGGGTTAGTTTCGGCTGTCTGAAAATGAGAAAAATCACAGCGTTAATTCAAAGATATTTCTCTGAGAGGATTGATATACTTCACATATTCTTGCACAACGACCATCAGTTGGGAATATTGCAATATGATCAGAATCAGGTCAACACCGGTTAACGGACGGAGTTAGAAAACTTGAATTGTTTTGCTCACTTACCAGGGACTCCAACGGCAGCAATGATCACGTACAAGGTTTTCTGCACGTCCATATATTCCCAATAATCTTGCCCCATTTCTCTGCCCAGCGACGTGTCCCCGTGAGCTACCAGGAAATCTCTCGGAATGAAATGCTGGGGCAGAACATTACCTGAGATTTTATATCATTTCCCGTCTCCACCGGGACAGTGAAGTTTCAAAAGAGTTTTAAAAAATAGAGATTTTGAAATGATTCGCAAACAGATGACATCAGCCAAGTGAAATCCCTGCTGAGACAGGTCGTGATTTATTCCGGGAATTGATTGAGAAACTCCAAAGGCTGGGAATTGTGGCGATACTGAGGGATGGAAATTGGGAGCGGCTTTGTTCCAGCAAAGGGAATATTGTTTCAAACTCCATCAGATCCAACTCTCCACCTCATGTTGTTTGGCTGATTTCCTTCAATCCGCTTCACTCACTGAGGCAATCCCAAATTCCAGGGACCCTCTCAGGGCTTCTGGTGCCCAGTTTGAAGGTGGACTGGGCGACGTTTGTCCACAGGTTGAGGAATTAGATCAACAGATCACCTCGCACTAAAGTGGCCCCTCCACTCTGCTTCACCACTCAATATGATCGCGGCTTAACTGACTGCAACCTCACCCCCACACTCGCGGCGAGGCCGGTAACCATTCACTCCTTGCTTCTCTGCAGTGGGGCTGATTTTGCGTAACAGCTGTCCCAGTGACACCCTCCACTGATGTAACAGCTGTCCCAGTGCCTCTTCCCAGGGGAGGGGAGATAGTGTTTCCTACACCAGTCTCTGTGACCCCCTCCCGTCCGGCCCCTACATCCCCTCTCTGTGTCCCCTTCCCCTCCTGCCCCGACACCCCCCACTCTCCTCGTCTCTGTGACACCCTCCACTCCCGCCCCTACAGCCCCTCCTGTCTCTGTGACCCCTCCTTCCCCCCCCCCCCCCCCTATGCTCCCTGTCCCTGTCTCTGTAACTCCCCTCTCGTCCTCTCCAAAGCCCCCACATCCTTCCTGTAATGGGGGCGACCAGAACTACACGCAATACTCCAAATGCAGCCTGACCAAAGTCCCGGAGAGATGCATCTTGACGTCCCGGCTCTTGAACTCGATGCCCCGGCAGATGAAGGCAAGCGGACCACACGCCTTCTTCACCGCTCTGTCTACTTGTGTTACCACTTTACTGGGAGTTAGAAACATAGAAACATAGAAAATAGGTGAAAGGAGTAGGCCCTTCGGCCCTTCGAGCTTGCACCGCAATTCAATATGATCATGGCAATATGTTCCGGAGTTTATCAGGAACAGTTTCTTCCTCTCCACAATCAGACAACTGCACGGAGTTAGTATTTAGAGACACAGTGATGCAGCGTGGAAACAGGCCCTTCCTTCGCCCCAACTTTCCCATATATACCAACATGCCCCATGTACACTAGTCCCACCTGCCCACACCGACCAACATGCCCCATCTACACTAGTCCCACCTGCCCACACCGACCAACATGCCCCATCTACACTAGTCCCACCTGCCCACACCGACCAACATGCCCCATCTACACTAGTCCCACCAGCCCGCGTTTGGCCCACATCCCTCCAAACCTGTCCTATCCCTGTACCTGTCCAAGTGTCTCTTAAACGTTGTGATAGTCCCTGCCTCAACTTCCTTCTCCGGCTGCTTGTTCCATACACCCACCGTGTGGAAAGGTTGCACCTCGGGTTCCTATTAAATCTTTCCCCCCTCACCTTAAACCCATGTCCCCTGGTGCTCGATTCCCATACTCGATTCCCATTTGGAGTATTGTGAGCAGTTTTGTGCCCCATATCTGAGGAAGGATGTGCTGGCTCTGGAGAGGGGCCAGAGGTTTACAAGAACGATCCCAGGAATGAGTGGGTTAACCTACGATGAGCGTTTGGCGGCACTGGGCCTGTACTCGCTGAAGTTTAGAAGAATGAGGGGGGACCTCATTGAAACTTTACCGAATAGTGAAAGGCCCGGTTAGAGTGGGTGTGCAGAGGATGTTTCCACTAGTGGGAGAGTCTAGGACAAGAGGGCACAGCCTCAGAATTAAAGGACATCCCTTCAGGAAGGAGATGAGGAGGAATTTCTTCAGCCAGAGGGTGGTGAATCTGTTGGATTCTTTGCCACAGAGGGTTGTGGAGGCGAAGTCAGTGGATATATTTAAGGCAGAAATGGATAGATTCTTGATTAGTAAGGGTGTCAGGGGTTAACGGGAGAAGGCAGGAGAATGGGGTTAGGAGGGAAAGACAGATCAGCCGTGATTGAATGGCGGAGTGGACTTAATGGGCCGAATGGCCTAATTCTACTCCTATCACTATCTTCTCATTAGCTTATTGATCGTTGCCTGTTCACGTTCTCCACAAACGCTGCCTGACCCCCTGAGTTACTCCAGCACTCTGTGAAACATCACCTATCCATGTTCCCCACAGATGCTGCCTGACCCGTTGAGTTACTCCAGCACTCTGTGAAACGTCACCTAACCATGTTCTCCACAGATGCTGCCTGACCCGCTGAGTTACTCCAGCATTTTGTCAAACGTCACCTATCCATGTTCTCCACAGATGCTTACTGCCAGACAATGGTTCGGCCCTGGACCTTCCTTCTCTCTTCAGCATTATTCTCAGACGGGTGCCAGTCCAAGCCGTCGTTTGTTCATTTTCTCCGCAGATCTCACTTGACGCGCTGACATCCTCCAGCACTTTGTACATTGTTCAAGATTCCAGTATCTGCAGACCTGGCGTACCCACCATCAATACCAAAGATACTAAAGGAACAAGATAGACCACTCGATGCTAAAAACCGTAGTACATCAAGGAGGCCATTTTAGTAGGCAGAAACTTGTAGAAACATTTAAAAAGAAAAATAACAAAAATCTGTGAATTGCAGATAGACAATAGACAATAGACAATAGGTGCAGGAGTAGGCCATTCAGCCCTTCGAGCCAGCACCGCCATTCAATGCGATCATGGCTGATCACTCTCAATCAGTACCCCGTTCCTGCCTTCTCCCCATACCCCCTCACTCCGCTATCCTTAAGAGCTCTATCCAGCTCTCTCTTGAAAGCATCCAACGAACTGGCCTCCACTGCCTTCTGAGCCAGAGAATTCCACACCTTCACCACTCTCTGACTGAAAAAGTTCTTCCTCATCTCCGTTCTAAATGGCCTACCCCTTATTCTTAAACTGTGGCCCCTTGTTCTGGACTCCCCCAACATTGGGAACATGTTTCCTGCCTCTAATGTGTCCAATCCCCTAATTATCTTATATGTTTCAATAAGATCCCCCCTCATCCTTCTAAATTCCAGTGTATACAAGCCCAATCGCTCCAGCCTTTCAACATACGACAGTCCCGCCATTCCGGGAATTAACCTAGTGAACCTACGCTGCACGCCCTCCATAGCAAGAATATCCTTCCTCAAATTTGGAGACCAAAACTGCACACAGTACTCCAGGTACGGTCTCGCCAGGGCCCGGTACAACTGTAGAAGGACTTCTTTGCTCCTATACTCAACTCCTCTTGTTACGAAGGCCAACATTCCATTGGCTTTCTTCACTGCCTGCTGTACCTGCAAGCTTCCTTTCATTGACTGATGCACTAGGACACCCAGATCTCGTTGAACTCCCCCTCCTCCTAACTTGACACCATTCAGATAATAATCTGCCTTTCTATTCTTACTTCCAAAGTGAATAACCTCACACTTATCTACATTAAACTGCATCTGCCATGTATCCGCCCACTCACACAACCTGTCCAAGTCACCCTGCAGCCTTATTGCATCTTCCTCACAATTCACACTACCCCCCAGCTACCCTCCACTATTTCTAGAGCCACCTCCTCTGTCTTCCCACTCTTCTTTGCTATGTTATACTTCCTCTCCTTAATTTTTATGCTGTCCCTGACTTTCCTTGTCAGCCACAGGTGTCTCTTACTCCCCTTAGAATCTTTCCACCTCTTTGGAATAAATTGATCCTGCAACCTCTGCATTATTCCCAGGAATACCTGCCATTGCTGTTCTACCGTCTTCCCTGCTAGGGCCTCCTTCCAGTCAATTTTGGCCAGCTCCTGCCTCATGCCTCTGTAATCCCCTTTGCTATACTGTAATACCGACACTCCGATTTTCCCTTCTGCCTTTCCATTTGCAGAGTAAAACTTATCATGTTGTGATCACTGCCTCCTAATGGCTCTTTTACCTCTAGTCCCCTTATCAGATCAGGATCATTACACAACACTAAATCCAGAATTGCCTTCTCCCTGGTAGGCTCCAGTACAAGCTGTTCTAAGAATCCATCTCGAAGGCACTCTACAAACTCTCTTTCCTGGGGTCCATTTCCAACCTGATTTTCCCAGTCTACCTGCATGTTGAAATCTCCCATAACCACCGTAGCATTACATTTTTGACACGCCAATTTTATCTCCTGATTCAACTTGCACCCTATGTCGAGGCTACTGTTTGGGGGCCTATAGATAACTCCCATTAGGGTCTTTTTACCCTTACAATTTCTCATTTCTATCCATACTGATTCAACATCTCCTGATTCTATGTCACCCCTTGCAAGGGAATGTATATCATTCCTTACCATCAGAGCAACCCCACCCCCTCTGCCCACCTGTCTGTCTTTTCTATACGTTGTGTACCCCTGAATATTCAGTTCCCAGCCCTGGTCCTCTTGTAGCCATGTCTCAGTGATCCCTACAACATCATACTTGCCCATGACTAACTGAGCCTCAAGCTCATCCACTTTATTTTTTATACTACGCGCATTTAAGTACAACACTTTAACTTCTGTATTTACCTCCCCTCTCACATCGGTCACAATTGGCCCTGTCCTTAATTTCTTTTCCCCTCTAGAACTTCTGTTCCCATTCTTCCGAGAGTCTTTTGCAATATCTCCTGTATTCCCTTTTACCTCATCTTCATATTCACAATTTGTTAACCCCTCCCCCCCCCACTACTTAGTTTAAAGCCACAGGTGTCACACTAGCAAACCTGCCTGCCAGAATGTTTGTCCCCCTGCTGTTAAGATGTAACCCGTCCCTTTTGTACAAGTAACCCCTAGCCCAGAAGAGATCCCAGTGGTCCAGAAATCTAAATCCCTGCTCTCTGCACCAGCCCCTCAGCCATAAATTCATACCCTCTATCTCTCTGTTCCTGGCCTCACAAGCACGAGGTACCGGTAGCAGTCCAGAGATAACCACATTCGACGTCCTACTTCTCAGTGTTTTTCCCAACTCTCTAAACTCCCGCTGTAGCACCTCCTTCCTCTTCCGCCCGACGTCATTCGTGCCCACATGCACAACGACTTCAGGTTGATCGCCTTCCCTCACTAGGATTTTCTGAAGCCGGTCCGTGATGTGTTGAACCCTGGCACCAGGCAGGCAACAGACCATCCTCAAGTCCCTTCTGCTGCCACAGAATCTTCTGTCCGTCCCTCGGACGATGGAGTCACCGACCACTACGGCTCTTCCTGAGTTCGGTCTCCCCTGTCGAGTATCCTTGCCAACAGGTCCGCCATTCGGACTGGAAACGTCTTCTGCCCCGATAGTTCCCAAAAGGCTATACCTATTTGCAATAGGCACAGCCACTGGGGTCTCCTGTAGTCCTCGTCCACTCCCCCCTGAAACAGTCTCCCACCTTCGCTCGACCTGGACCCTTGGCGTGACAGCCTCACAATAGGTCCTGTCGAGGAAACTCTCGCATTCCCGGATGGCCCTGAGGTCATCCAACTGCCTCTCCAACTCCACCACACGTCCCTTCAGGAGCTGCACCTGGACACAGTTGTTGCAGGTGTAGCTCCCAGAAGCTCCAGCGAGGTCCCTGTCTTTCCACACCCTGCAGGAAACACACTGCACCAACTTTTCCGCCATTACCTTGTGTCTATAACCAGTTCTGGCTTAAAACAATTGTATCCTCCTCACCTCAGCCTCCTCGCCGAAGACTCGCAACCAAAGACTCGCACTTTTCTCACTGGGCTGCACCTGAACAGGGCTGCACCCTTTTGCAAGCCTTGCTTATATTCTACATTTTAATGGTATAATCACACATACTGTTCCCCCAAAACACTGATTGCACTGCGAGAGGCATAACGAGAGGCGAGGTATTGCCTACTAACATGGCTCCTTTTGCGTACGAAACTTCAGTATGGGCGATTTCAAAGGAGTGGTCCATCTTTTTCCTCTAGTATCTTTGATCAATACCATGTGCGGTACCACTGACCGGAATCTCGGCGGAACAGTCAGGTAATGTCGTACCTTGGCTTGGTGAAAGTGGAAAGACGGTGGCAGTTGAAGATAGATGCTCAGATTGATGTCCTTTTACTAGTGCACAACGGGGATTGATGGTGGGCACACTGTCGTTTTTCATCTATGTTAAAGATTTAGCTGACAATGCTTTTAACATGGTTAGTACGTTTGCTGACGATGCTAGATCGCTAGTGTAGGTGACAGTGAACGTGCTTATCGAAGATAACATCAGGTTCCAGATGAACAGGGGAAATGGATCATATGTTGAAAGACTGGAGCGACTAGGCTTGTATACAAAGGAATTTAGAAGGATGAGAAGGGATCTTATCGAAACGTATAAGATTATTAAGGGGTTGGACACGTTAGAGGCAGGAAACATGTTCCCAATGTTGGGGGAGTCCAGAACGAGGGGCCACAGTTTACGAATGAGGGGTAGGCAATTTAGAACGGAGATGAGGGAAAACTTTTTTTCTGTGGAATCTGTGGAATTCTCTGCCTCAAAAGGCAATGGAGGCCAATTCCCTGAATGCCTTCAAGGGAGAGATTGATAGAGCTCTTAAGGATAGCGGAGTCAGGGGTGTGGGGAGAAGGCAGAAACGGGGTACTGATTGAGAATGATCAGCCATGATCACATTGAATGGCGGTGCTGGCTCGATGGGCCGTATAGCCTATTCCTGCACCTATTGTCTATTGTTTATTGACTGGCTGAAAGTGCGATGTGTAGTATTTGGTCAACTACTGGGTGGTAATTATTGAAGCAAGTCATCAAATCTTTTGGGAACTGGAAAGATGGACACTTCCTTGAAGAAGGTGGGGACTGCAGACGGCGATATTCAGTGGCGAGAGGTTGGAGACCTCGGCCAATAGCGTGGCCCGTTGACTGGCGCACGATTTCAAAACTCGACCAGGGACTACATTTGGCCGATTGCCGGAAATTTACCGGCCGTTTTCCGAGAATTTACCTGAGTAAAATATGTCATAATGTTGAAAAATGTAGAGAAGATTTACGAGGATGTTGCCGGGACTAGAGGGCATGGGCTACAGGGATAGATTGGGCAGGTTAGGTCTTTATTCCTTGGAGCGCAAAATACTTCAGGCTGAACATAAAGGTTTATAAAATTATGAAGTGAATAGATACTGTATATGCAAAGTATATTAAGCATGGTAGCGACTTAATTACTGTAGATGTTAGGATCAAGGCAAGAGTGAATGATTATGTCACTGCAACGAGGGGGTGGGCCAACCTTTTCACAGATGGCCGTGGTTACATGGAACGAGTTCTCAAGAAAATTGTTGAGGTAGTTGCAATAGGGCAATTTAAATGCCGTTTGGTCAGGTAGGCGGATGGGAAAACGTTAGAGTTTTGGAGCTAAACGCGGGAAAATTGGAGTAGTTTAGACATGGCATCTTACCCGATATGGAGGAGTTGGACTGCAGAGAATGCTTCGAGCTGAATGACTCTATGAATCCATGATCTCTGCCGCCGGTGTGTTTTAGAAAGACCAATAGGTGATGGGGGAACGCGTCTTGGCGAAACTTTATTGGCTTGTTCAGAGCAGTTTATCCGGTAGAGATGCAGCGACCAGCTTCTAAACTGTGATGGTATTCAAGCCCTGGTGCAGCTGTCTGGCATTCGCTCTATAAAAACCAGCCTCAAGCGTTATATCGAATTTTCTTTTGGTATCCCTGTCAGCATTGCGGAGAACACACATCCTTCGTGTACAGTTCAGGGTCATCTTACTACAAAACCTCTTACCTGGATATTAACGAAGTGCGAATCGTCTGTTCATCCAAGTTGTCTGGTTGAGATGGAACTGAATTGTTTCTGTTCGAATGCAGCCATCGGTGTATTTTGTTGATGCAAACGGCGATGACTATTAAATATACATAGAAACATAGAAAATAGGTGTAAGAGGAGGCCATTTGGCCCTTCGAACCAGCACCGTCATTCATTGTGATCATGGCAGATCATCCACAATCAGTAACCTGTGCCTACCTTCTCCCCATATCCCGTGATTCCACTAGCCCCTAGAACTCTATCTAACTTTCTTTTAAATTCATCCAGTCAATCAGCCTCCACCACCTATGGAAGAGAATTCCACAAATTCACAACTCACTGGGTGAAAACGTTTGTTCTCACCTCGGTTTTAAATGGTCTCCCCTTTATTCTTAAACTGCGGCCCCTGGTCTTCGACTCCCCCAACACAGCAAACATTTTTCCCGCATCTTGCTTGTCCCTGACCTTTTGTAATTTTATACGTCTCTATAAGATCCCCTCTCATCCTTATAAACTCCAATAAATACAATGAATACAAGCCCAGTCTTTCTAATCTTTCCTCATATGACAGTCCCGCCATCCCGGGGATTAACCTCGTGAACCTACACTGCACCGCCTCAATAGCAGGATGTCCTTCTTCAAATTAGGAGACCAAAACTGCACACAATCCACCAGATGTTGTCTCACCAGGGTCAATCACAACTACCGAAGGACCTCTTTACTCCTATACTCAAATCATATTCCTGTCTATCTTCTCATCACAAACCTTAAGTAGACCCCGTTGTGCATTGACCTTGTCTTACTCTTCTATTAGCGCCACGTTCAGAAATCCCTGCCTGTAACACGACACGAGCAACATCGTTAGCTCTCGTCAGATGGCAAATGGGAGGGATCAAGAGTAAAGTGTCAGGGAGGTTTTATTGTCACATGTCGCAAATAGAACAGGGAAAGTGTTACTTGAAGCATCACGAAAGAATATGCATAAACAGTGCTAATAGAAACAATATATGAAGAAATAAACAAGCAAAAATAGCGCAAAAACAATCAATTTCCCAATTCTATGTGGTTTGGAGGTTGTAGTGAAGAAGCTGGTGCTGAATTTGGACTTTTCAGGCTCCTATGTTTTAATTCCGATGACAGGAATGAAATGAGTGTGTCGCCTGTGTCACTGGTGAAGCTGGCTGCCTTTTTGAGGCAGCAACTCCTGTAGATCCCGCGATGATTGGGAGCTCAGTCCCCTTGATGTATCTACTGGGTAGTACTTACTTTTTGCAGTCTTCCTCGCTCTTGGGCCTTCAAGTTGTCGAACCAGACCGTGATGCAACCGGGCAACATGCTCTCCAATGAACAAGTGTTGAAATCCAAGAGAGTATTGACAGACCGAATCTCCTCAATCTGCTCAGAAAGTAGAGACGTTGATAAGCTTTCTTTATCATTGCATTAATGTGACGGGTCCAGAAAAGATTTTCAGAGATATGCACGTCCAATAATGTGAAGATTTTGGCTCTCTCCACCGTCGTCCTGTAGACCTACACAGGATTGTGGTACCCTGTTCTTCCATTTCCAATGGTCATAAACATTTCCTTGTGCATTTTGTCAATGAAAGCAAGGTTGTTGCTCTGGACCTCCAGGCATTCTAGATGGTAGTGTAACCCAGAGAGCGGATGCCCAGTGTGAGACTGTAGGCATGCTGAATTTAGATACCATTGCACCCCTGAAGTTGGATTGATTGATGTCACCGCAGATAATGAGCAGGGCATCAGGGTTTAGTCCTTAAAGGTAGTTCATGGCCGAGTATAATTCGTCCACAGGCACCTTACGTTTCGGTTTGAGTGTTATGTGATCGTAGACGCGTTGATAGAGATGAATTGCCCCGGTAAGTAAAAGGTACGGCACTTAGTATTCCAGGTGGTCGCCTGAACTATACGTAACATTCGTGATACCAAACTTCGAGCACTGAGCGCAGTTCTGGTCTTCGAGTTATTGGAAGGAATACATTCAACTGAGAACGTCGGGGGGGGGGGGGGGGTGGTCACATGTTGTTGCCTGGAAGGGAGTACTTTAGAGTTAAAGAGAGGCCGGACAAGTTGGAAAGTTTTCCACGGAGAGTGGATGGTTGACCGCTGACATTACAGAAGTATATATCGAAGGTATTTATTCACAAAATGCTGGAGTAACTCAGTAGGTCAGGCAGCATCTCGGGAGAGAAGGAAGTATATATCATCATTATATAGCATATAGCATATTGTATAGGGAGACGGTGCTGCCGTTTTCCAGGGTGGTGAGTTTAGAGCTGGATAAAATAGTTTTCAAGGGAGAGACGATAGCGTCAGAAGCGACCTGAGAGGCAATTCGGTTACACGTGAAGTTGTGGGTAGGTGGAACTGGGTGCCAGATGAAGCTGACGAGATGTGCTTCGATTAGAATGTACAAGAGACATTTGAAAGTATAAGTAGATAAAAATGGATGGTGGGCCATGGAGAAAACGTGGGGAAGTTGGACTAAATTATTTGGACATATTGCTCGGCCTCGGCATCCGGTTCCAAAAGGTCTTCGTTCGTGCTGTTTGACTATAACTATAAATGGCATCGTCATTGTGTTTGACTGTAAGAGTCTCAGAGACTATGTGGGCAATCCGCCTGTTATTGTGTTTTCAGGACAGTCCGCGGTGGGGCATCATTTAGAATCCACCTGGCCTGGTTGAAAAGTACTTTGAACAAATAAATAATATTTAGTATTAATTGAAGCGAGCTGTTCGATGTCCTGATTTTGGCTTCTGAGCCAATGAAGCACAGAACCATATCTGGGGAATAAAATCATGGGGATTATGCAATTTCGAGCTTTTGAATAATGGGGACATGAAGTGGACGGCAAGCGAACTGCAAACAAGCACGGCCTCACCAACGTCTTGTAAACTGTAATATAACGTCCCAACATCTGCACTTAATACCGTAACAAATGAAAGACATCGTGCCAAAACTTCACTACCATCGTATCCACCGGGGACTCAAAATCCAGTGATTTGTGACGTGCACTCCTCGATCTACCTGTTCTACAGTCCTCCGCAGCATCGAACCGATCACTGGGATGGACCTGGCCTGACTTACATCAATAAAGCAAATCACAGATATCCAAACTAAATGACGCATGCTATTCCACCGCCCACTTTCCCAGCTGGTCAAAATCCCAACGTTATTCTTAATATGCATCTTGGCAATCTACCATCCCACCTGCCTTAATGTTTATTTGTAAAGTTAGTAATCATACCTTGCACCATCTGAATCAATTCGTTGATATAGATAACAGACAGCGATTGTTCCACCGCGGTGTATGCCAATAGTCACGGACCTGCAGTCAGAATGTTTACGTTCATGTGGAATGGATAATTCGGTTTCTAGATTCCATTAATCTCTCGTGACCTGCTGTGTGTTCAATGTAAACCAACATCTCCTGTTCCTTGTATCTACATTATTCAAGATTCAAGATTCAAGTTTCAAGATAGCTTTATTTGTCATCCAATATTGGACGAAATTCAGTCACCCACAGTCCAACAATAAAAGCATTAAATAGGCATTAAAATTACACAACCCCAAAAACACACAAAAAAAGAAACACCCATCAAAGAAACATCCATCACAGTGAGTCTCCTCCAGTCCTCTCCTCACTGTGATGGAAGGCCACAATGTCTTTCCCTTCTCCTGCCGTCTTCTCCCGCGGTCAGGTTGTTGTGGTTGCAGGCCGCGCCGGACGGTCCGCAGCGGCCGGAGCCTAAGCCGAGTCCCAGCCGCTCCCGCAGCCTCCGAAGACGGCCGGCTCCGCCGATGATAAGTCCGATCCGGGGCGGGCGAACACGCTGCTGCTGCCGCTGTTGCTGCACGTCGGGGCGGTCGTGGCTCCCGACATTGAAGCCCCCCGCCCAGCAGAGAAATATCCCGCGGCATATTTTAGGCCGCGCCGGACGGTGAAATGTCCGCGACCCAAGCCCCGCGATCCGGGGCGGGCGAACCCGCTGCCGCTGCCGGAGCTCCCGATGTCGGCATCCACGCGGCCCGAGCCTAAGGCGAGTCGCAGCCGCTCCCGCAGCCTCCGAGGACGGCCGGCTCCGGTGATGGTAAGTCCGGTCCGCGGGCTCTGCGAACCAGAGCCCTGGGGGCAGCCAGCTCCAGGAGTTGGGCCGATGGTAGGCCGCAGCAGGAACGGAGACACGGCCCACAAAACAAAGGTCGGGTCTCCGTTCGGAAGGGACACCTATTTACAATTTTACAGTTCCCCCTCCCCCCCACATACACACATAGTACAAAAACACGACATCACAACTACAATTAAGACAAAAAAATAACAAAAACACAAAGACAAATGGACCGCAGGTAAGCCGCAGCTGCTATGGCAGCGCCGCCATTTTGGATCATTTCCATGGTGCGGAACAGAATATAAATGTTGAGCAAGGACGTGCTATATGCAAACGACAGAAATCAATAAATCACAACTAAACACCAATTGGACGTGAAATGGAAAATATATTTTTCAGGGTCTCTGGGTTGTCACGTCTTTCATTGTCGTTGAACCTCTCTCCCATAACTCAAGGAAGAGAGGGGATCTTATCGAAACGTATAAGATTATTAGGGGGTTGGACACGTTAGAGGCAGGAAACATGTTCCCAATGTTGGGGGAGTCCAGAACAAGGGGCCACAGTTTAAGAATAAGGGGTAGGCCATTTAGAACGGATATGAGGAAAACAAATTTCAGTCAGAGAGTTGTCAATCTGTGGAATTCTCTGCCTCAGAAGGCAGTGGAGGCCGATTCTCTGAATGCGTTCAAGATAGAGCTTAAGGATAGCGGAGTCAGGGGGTACTGATTGAGAATGATCAGCCATCAGCGTTTAGATCGCATGTAAAACAACGTTATTCATGCGCCTCGACACATGTGACAATAATGAACGTGAACCTGAAGCCTAATTCTCAATCCACCTTTCAACTTAATTCGTTACACCTTTGCAAACCAAGGAGGCTTCATAGTTAATAGAAGCATTGTATCATTAATCTTTTCCCTCAGAAAAGCCACCAGCATCCAGAAAGACTCTTCACACCCCTGCAACAGTCTGCTCGAACTCCTTCCATCGGGCAGACGATACAAGGCCTTCTACGCCCGCACCTCCAGACTCAGGAACAGCTTCATCCCCAGGGCCATAGCTGCTATGAACCGGTCCTGCTGAGCCGGATGGTCACATCGTACATTGAACCGGCACAGATCTACTTGCACTTTATTCTGTCTTAAAACTGTTACAATTTGTTTCGTTGGGTTGTTGTTGTTTAAATTAATTAAATTATTGCATCGTATGGGAGGCGCATTCCCAATCTCGTTGTACCCCTGTACAATGACAATAAAGATATATTGTATTGTATTGTATTGTAATGTATTTACCTATGCATATCGGCACAGTTTAATACGAAATTTACAACGGGTTCAAAAAAGGATTAGTGTTCCTACCGATATCTCGTTCATCAAATGCAAAGACGTAGCTCCCAGAAGAACGGTGGACTGGAATTATGCAAAGGTGGCTGGAGAAAAGATTGTTAGTTATTCCAAATACCCGGACAAGTCTGGGTTTGGTGGAAATTATAAAACTACACGCAAAAAGATATTCTGTGTCATGAACTATATTCTTAATTTTGTATCTTTCCCTCAACCCGATCTATTGCACTTGTCTTTACACAGATTGTTTTTGTGTGAACTGCGTGAAAAGCATGTAAAACAAAGCTTTGCACTGCACCTCGTTACGTGTGATAATAATAGACCTACCCTGACTAAATGACCTGAGATAAATAACAACTCTGATCAGCGCGGGAATGTTCGTACTGCGATGCTGACTCCCCCAACATTGGGAACATGTTTCCTGCCTCTAATGTGTCCAATCCCTAATTATCTTATATGTTTCAATAAGATCCCCCCTCATCCTTCTAAATTCCAGTGTATACAAGCCCAATCGCTCCAGCCTTTCAACATACGACAGTCCCGCCATTCCGGGAATTAACCCAGTGAATCTACGCTGCACGCCCTCCATAGCAAGAATATCCTTCCTCAAATTTGGAGACCAAAACTGCACACAGTACTCCAGGTGCGGTCTCACCAGGGCCCGGTACAACTGTAGAAGGACCTCTTTGCTCCTATACTCAACTCCTCTTGTTACGAAGGCCAACATTCCATTGGGTTTCTTCACTGCCTGCTGTACCTGCATGCTTCCTTTCATTGACTGATGCACTAGGACACCCAGATCTCGGTGAACTCCCCCTCCTCCTAACTTGACACCATTCAGATAATAATCTGCCTTTCTATTCTTACTTCCAAAGTGAATAACCTCACACTTATCTACATTAAACTGCATCTGTCATGTATCCGCCCACTCACACAACCTGTCCAAGTCACCCTGCAGCCTTATTGCATCTTCCTCACAATTCACACTACCCCCCAGCTTAGTATCATCTGCAAATTTGCTAATGGTACTTTTAATCCCTTCGTCTAAGTCATTAATGTATATCGTAAATAGCTGGGGTCCCAGCACCGAACCTTGCGGTACCCCACTGGTCACTGCCTGCCATTCCGAAAGGGACCCATTTATCCCCACTCTAGGCTTTCTGTCTGTCAACCAATCTTCTATCCATGTCAGTACCCTACCCCCAATACCATGTGCCCTAATTTTGCCCACTAATCTCCTATGTGGGACCTTGTCGAAGGCTTTCTGAAAGTCGAGGTACACCACATCCACTGACTCTCCCCTGTCAATTTTCCTAGTTACATCCTCAAAAAATTCCCGTAGATTTGTCAAGCATGATTTCCCCTTCGTAAATCCATGCTGACTCGGAATGATCCCGTTACTGCTATCCAAATGCTCAGCAATTTCGTCTTTTATAATTGACTCCAGCATCTTCCCCACCACTGATGTCAGACTAACTGGTCTATAATTACCCGTTTTCTCTCTCCCTCCTTTCTTAAAAAGTGGGATAACATTTGCTATCCTCCAATCCACAGGAACTGATCCTGAATCTATAGAACATTGAAAAATGATCTCCAATGCTTCCACTATTTCTAGAGCCACCTCCTTAAGTACCCTGGGATGCAGACCATCAGGCCCTGGGGATTTATCAGCCTTCAGTCCCATCAGTCTACCCAAAACCATTTCCTGCCTAATGTGGATTTCCTTCAGTTCCTCCATCACCCTAGGTTCTCCGGCCCCTAGAACATTTGGGAGATTGTGTGTATCTTCCTCAATGAAGACAGATCCAATGTAACGGTTTAACTCGTCTGCCATTTCTTTGTTCCCCATAATAATTTCCCCTGCTTCTGTCTTCAAGGGACCCACATTTGCCTTGACTATTTTTTTCCTCTTCACGTACCTAAAAAAACTTTTGCTATCCTCCTTTATATTATTGGCTAGTTTACCCTCGTACCTCATCTTTTCTCCCCGTATTGCCTTTTTAGTTAACTTTTGTTGCTCTTTAAAATAGTCCCAATCCTCTGTCTTCCCACTCTTCTTTGCTATGTTATACTTCCTCTCCTTAATTTTTATGCTGTCCCTGACTTCCCTTGTCAGCCACAGGTGTCTCTTACTCCCCTTAGAGTCTTTCCACCTCTTTGGAATAAATTGATCCTGCAACCTCTGCATTATTCCCAGGAATACCTGCCATTGCTGTTCTACAGTCTTCCCTGCTAGGGCCTCCTTCCAGTCAATTTTGGCCAGCTCCCGCCTCATGCCTCTGTAATCCCCTTTGCTATACTGTAATACCGACACTTCCGATTTTCCCTTCTGCCTTTCCATTTGCAGAGTAAAACTCATCATGTTGTGATCACTGCCTCCTAATGGCTCTTTTACCTCTAGTCCCCTTATCAGATCAGGGTATACTCAGATGTCAGAAGACATCCGCGGAGAGAAGGAATATATGTTATGTCAGAAGTTAATTATCTCATCAAAACTCCGATATTGACGAACAACATGCAGTGTGGTATCAATTTTCAAACTCACAGCAACATCGGTGCTGCTCGTCGGCGCACCTGGACATTGTTGCAGAATCAGTTCCTGCTCAACAATTATTGCACAACAGCTACCTAATTATTTCTTGCTACTGTCTCATTGGCATCTGTATTTCCAAACGCTCTGGCTGTAGAACACTTCACCACTAACTCCTTCCACTGCTTGTCCCATGTACCCACCACCGTTGGAGTGTAAATTCCTTCCTTCAGTTTCTTTTAAATCTTGCCACTCTGACGTGGAGCAATCACATTGAAGCGACACCCTAGAAGACACACAAACGAAGACAAAAAGACAATTATTATGTCCCCTGTTACCCTTGTCAAAATACGGTAACAGAATAAAGGGGAGGCTATTTAAAACTGAGGTGAGAAGAAACTTATTCACCCAGAGAGTTGTGAATTTGTGGATTTCTCTGCCACAGATGGCAGTGGTGGTCAATTCATTTTGTTGAATTTGAAGGAGAGTGTCACCATCTGTCCTGTTCACTCACCTGCCAGCCACGCCCACCACGTTAAGCCAACTCCCCATACCTGTTCACTCACCTGCTCCAGATCACCAATCAAGCCGGCATATAAACCCTACCCGCACACACACTCTTTGCCAGATTGTTCTTAGCCCTGATGCAAGACTCTCCAGCATTCTCTCGGACTGATTTCCCGTTGCCGACCCTGCCCGCTCCTGACCTTCATGCTCTTCGTCGCCCTGGTGAACGCCTCAGTCTTCTGTCCTCGACCACGAGCAGGTAGAAACAAAGCTCTTTCTAAAACTATGTCCTTGGTTCCGTGTGCTGCATTTGGGTCCACCTGCGGTACCTTACATAACAATCTGGCCAAGACATGGACCCAGCACACACAGCATCACCACTGAATCGCTTTGAGCGGATCGAGAGTGCGCTCCAACAGCAGCAGGAGGGTTTTGCCAACGCTCTCGCTGATACTCGCTGGAATGTTTCTGTCTTGGAGCACACAATGACCACATTAGCTAACCAGATGCAGCAGTTGACCACGGCGCTAACGCAGCAGACAGCTACAGCTTGAACGGCTGCCCCTCTTGCACCTGCGTCCGAGCCCTCACCACCCAGGAACCCCCCTGAACCCCTGGTGGGGCTGCCAGAACGCTATGCCGGAGACCCTGAAGGCTGTGGACATTTTCACACAAACTGTTCGATCCTGTTTTCCCTGCAACCCCGTACCTTCGCCACGGAAGAGGCGAGGGTGGCCTTCGCCATTACCCACCTGACAGGCAGAGCACGGTTTTGGGGAACAGCCGAATGGGATCGTGGGACGACAGCCTGTTCTTCCTTTCGGGCTTTCTCTGAGGAGCTTCGCAAGGTTTTCTGTCTGGGGCTTGAGAGCTCGGATGCGGGTCGAGGCCTTTTTCACCTGTGTCAGGGTTGTTTGGACCGTGGCTGACTACTCCATTGATTTCCGTACTCGGGCTCGTCGGCGTAACTGGAACATTTCCGCTTTATCTGACGCTTTCCTGCATGGATTAGCTGACTATGTTAAAGACGAGCTGGTCTCCTATGAACTACCTGCCACGCTCGATGGGGTCATTGAGCTCGCCACCTGGGTTGACCTCCGGATTCAGACACGGAGACGGGAGAGGCGTCAGGGTCCCGCAGAACATCATCCCCGGGGCCGCCCCTGGTTAGCCGCAGCCGAACAACCTCCTGAGTGGGCAGAGCCGATGCAGCTGGGTCGTTCCCACCTGTCTACGGAGGAGCGGCAGCACCGGCACCGGAACAACCTCTGCCTCTACTGTGGCCAGGGCGGCCATTTTCTCGCCAGCTGTCCGGCAAAAGGGAGGGCTCATCAGATTTTCACCCTCTCCTATCGTCCCGGTCCCCGTAACGTCAAGCCTGACGCCCTGTCCCACCGCTTTCCAGATGAAGAGGGGCCTTCCCCCGAACCCGACTCCATCCTTCCTGCTCCGTGCCTGGTTGCTGCAGTTTCCTGGGAGATCGAGGAGAGAGTGAGGGCCGCCCTGGAGGACCAGACCGGCCCCAGCACCTGTCCCCCGGGTCGCCTGTTTGTTCCCCAGGCTCTCAGGGGGGACGTCCTCAAGTGGGCCCACGACTCCCGTCTCTCCTGTCATCCCGGCATCCAGAGGACTAAGGACGTCGTCCAACAACGTTTCTGGTGGGCCACGCTGGATGAAGATGTCCGGGGGTATGTCAACGCCTGCCCAGTTTGCAACCAGCACAAGCCATCCCATAAGGCTCCTGCTGGACCTCTGCAGGCCCTGCCTGTGCCTCATCGCCCGTGGTCCCACATATCCCTGGACTTTGTCTCCGGCCTGCCGCCGTCAGACAATAATACCACCATCCTGACGGTGGTAGACCGGTTTAGTAAGATGGCACACTTCATCCCTCTCCCAAAGCTGCCATCCGCCAAAGAAACAGCCATGGTCATCCTCCAACATGTATTGCGGCTCCAGGGTCTACCAGTTGATGTGGTTTCTGACCGGGGGCCCCAGTTCACATCCGTTTTCTGGAGGGAGATTTTCAAGCTGCTGGGGGCCACAGTCAGCTTATCCTCTGGCTTTCACCCCCAGACCAATGGCCAGACGGAGAGAAAGAATCAGGAGATGGAGACGGCCCTGCGGTGCATGGTCTCTCAGAACCCCTCCTCCTGGTCCCGTCTGCTCCTGTGGGTGGAGTATGCCCACAACACATTGACCAGCTCGGCCACTGAACTTTCTCCCTTTCAGTGTGCCTATGGCTTCCAGCCTCCACTTTTTCCGGCCCAGGAGGAGGAGGTATCCTGTCCGTCTGCCCAGTCCTTCATCCGCCGCTGCCATCGAACCTGAGTCCGAGCACGAGCTTCTCTGATGCGTGCGGCGGACCGCTACTCAGTAGCAGCCAAAAGACGCCGCTCTCCAGGCCCCACCTACCAGATTGGCCAGAAGGTTTGACTGTCCACCCGAGACCTCCCTCTTCAGGTGGAGTCCAAGAAACTGTCACCCAGGTTCATCGGTCCCTTCGAGATTGAGAAGATCATCAACCCAACGGCGGTGAGACTGAAGCTTCCTCGGACCATGAGGGTCCACCCGACGTTTCACGTCTCCAAGGTGAAGCCGGTCCGGGAGAGTCCCCTTTCGCCAGCAGCTCCACCACCGCCACCTCCACGCTTCATCGATGGGGGCCTTGTCTACACGGTCCATCGCCTGCTGCAGTCCCGCCGCCGAGGGAGGGGCCTGCAGTGCCTCGTCGACTGGGAGGGGTATGGTCCAGAGGAGAGGTCCTGGGTCCCTGCTCGACACATTCTCCACTCCCGACTCATCAAGGCCTTCCATCTTCAACACCCCGACCAACCGGCTAGGCCCACTACATCTTCCATAGGGACACCCCGGATAACCTCGCCGTCTGTTGCTCCAGATTCTCCGGAGAAAGAAGAGTCATCTGGTGACGATGAGATTTCCAGTCTCGGACACATTAGTGCTGGAAGTCTCGAGGGGCCATCCTCTGATGAAGATGATTCCCCCCACCAGTCACCTGGCTCCCACCCGGTTGAGACTATGGAATGGGACGGCGTCTCCGAAGAGTATTAGCCCACCTTCACGGCCCCTTCTCCCACCCGGTTTCTGTTTATTGACTTTTGGGGACGTCAGGAGCCGTCCCTTGAGGGGGGGGGTCTGCCACAGTCTGTCCTGTTCACTCACCTTCCAGCCACGCCCGCCACGTTAAGCCAACTCCCCTCACCTGTTCACTCACCTGCTCCAGATCACCAATCAAGCCAGCATATAAACCCTTCCTGCACACACACTCTTTGCCAGATTGTTCTTAGCCCTGATGCAAGACTCTCCAGCATTCTCTCTCTCGCACTGATTTCCCGTTGCCGACCCTGCCTGCTCCTGACCTTCATGATCTTCGTCGCCCTGGTGAAGGCCTCAGTCTTCTGTCCTCGACCACGAGCAGGTAGAAATAAAGCTCTTTCTAAAACTATGTCCTTGGTTCCGTGTGCTGCATTTGGGTCTACCTGCGGTCCGTTACAAATATGCTTTTAGAAACATTGAAAATAGGTGCAGAGGGAGGCCATTTGCACCTTCGATCCAACACCGCCGTTCATTGAGATCATGGCTCATCATCCACAAGCAGTAACCTGTGCATGCCTTCGCCCCATATCCCTAGATTCCAATAGCCCCTAGAGCTCTATCTAACTCTCTTCCAAATTCAACAAAGTGAATTGACCGCCACTGCCCTCTGTGGCAGAGAAATCCACAAATTCACAACACTCTGGGTGAATAAGTTTCTTCTCACTTCAGTTTTAAATAGCCTCCCCTTTATTCTGTTACCGTATTTTGACAAGGGTAACAGGGGACATAAGAATTGTCTTTGTGATTTCGTTTCTGTGCCTTCTAGGGTGTCGCTTCAATGTGATTGCTCTACGTTAGAGTGGCAAGATTTAAAAGAAACTGAAGGAAGGAATTTACACTCCAACGGCGGTGGGTACATGGGACAAGCAGTGGAAGGAGTTAGTGGTGAAGTGTTCTACAGCCAGAGCGTTTGGAAATACAGATGCCAATGAGACAGTAGCAATAAATAATTAGGTAGCTGTTGTGCAATAAATGTTGAGCAGGAACTGATTCTGCAACAAAGTCCAGGTGGGCCGACGAGCAGCACTGATGTTGCTTTGAGTTTGAAAATTGATACCACACTGCATGTTGTTCGTCAATATCGGAGTTTTGATGAGATCATTAACTTCTGACATAACATATATTCCTTCTTTCCCCGGATGTCTTCTGTCATCTGAGTATATCCTGACCTCCTCTTGTATTTCAGATGCCGGAGAATTACTACGGCCCGCAACCCGGTATCAGCGTGTGTTTTGTTTTCTTACTCCCGTCCCCACACTTCACCTTCTCGCCATTGCCCAACAATCCATTTCTGGGTAACGGCCACTCATCACCTTCTCTTTTATATCAACGTGTCTCGTGTACAATCTTAGTCAGCATCGCAGTACGGACATTCCCGCTCTGATCAGAGTTGTTATTTATCTCAGGTCATTTAGTCAGATAAGGTCTATTATTATCACACGTAACGAGGTACAGTGCAAAGCTTTGTTTTACATGCTTTTCATTCAGTTCACACAAAACCAATCTGTGTAAAGACAAGTGCAATAGATCGGGTTGAGGGAAAGATACAGAATGAAGAATATAGTTCATGACACAGAATATCTTTCTGCATGTAGTTTTATAACTTCCACCAAACCCAGACTTGTCCGGGTATTTGGAATAACTAACAATCTTTTCTCAAGCCACCTTGCATAATTCCAGTCCACCGTTCTTCTGGGAGCTACATCTTTGCATTTGGTGAACGAGATATCGGTTGGAACACCAATCCTTTTTTGAACCCGATGTAAAATTCGTATTAAACTGTGCCGATATGCATAGGTAAATACAATACTGTGGCGGCGCCCGGAGGCTAGGCCACTCCCTTGGTCATCCCACTCGGCACTCAGTGGACGGGGAGGATTAGGTCATTTCCTGGGTCAGTTCCCTTGGGTCAGGTGGTCTGGGGCTATAAAGGGTTTTGGGTGTGTCGACTCATGAGTTTTAGTGCGGTGTATATGTTCGTTGCGGAATAAAGTATTGCTACTAATTACCTGGCGTCTGGCCTGATTTCTGTGGGGACCGCACCCACTACACTGGTGACCCCGATTTTCCTTCGCAAGTCGCGATGGACCCGAACGCTCCACTACCCGACTCTGCCAGTCAGCCGCCTCTGGACACTGCCGTCCGTGCCGCTCTCCACGCCGTGGCAGTGAGGCTGCCTCCCTTGTGGACCGACGACCCCGACTTCTGGTTTGACCAGGCCGAGGCGCAGTTCGCCCTCGATACCAACTGCCGACGATACCAAGTATTTTCACGTAGTCGGCGCCCTCGACGCGTCCACCTCGCGCCTGGTCCGACCCTTCCTCCGCGCCCCACCGGCGACCGATAAGTACGTGGCCCTCAAGGCCTTCCTCCTTCAGCAGTTCGGCCTCTGCGAGGCCGAGCGGGCAGCCCGGATCCTCCGAATGCCGGGCCTGGGTGACCGCCGCCCGTCGGTACTACTGGCCGACATGTTGGTGCTGCTGGGCGACTACGAGCCCAGCTTTCTATTCAAACACGTCTACCTGATGCAGCTGCCGTCCGATCTCCGCCAGCAGCTCCTCCACGACCCGTTCACCGACATGCAGGCGGTGGGGAGGCGCGCCGATGAGCTCTTGATGGCCCGTCAGCTGTCCCTCGACGCGTTGGAAGTCCCTCCGACGGCCGACGACGATCCGAAGGTAGGGGCCTCGATCGCCCGCATCTCTGCCGCTCCCCGACAGCCTTCCCGACGGTATCCGGCTTCAGCAGCTCACCCAGCCGGCGGCGCGTCTTTTTCGCACGGCCCGGCTGCAGTTCCCCCAGCCGCCACCGGAGGTCGCTGATGGTCGGACCCGGGGTCCGCGCGCAGCCTGCCGGCATTTCCTCCATACGCCATCGGAGGTCGCTGGTGGTCGGATCGGCCCGCACAGCCGCCCGTTTTCACGGACGCCAGCAGAGGGGGCTGGTGATATTTTTCATCGGCGGTGGGGCCCTTCTGCCCGTCAATGCCGGCAGCCCTGTTCGTTCCCGGGAAACGCAGGGGCCGGCCGTCAGTGATTGCTTCGGCGGCCGGCCAGATTCATTGTGTGTTTGCGTGGGACCGCCGCTCCGGGGCTCGTTTCCTTGTGGACACCGGGGCGGAAGTGAGCGTTGTTCCCCCTTCGCGTGCTGACCTCCGCAGTGGCAACCGCGGCCCCCTCCTCGCCGCAGCCAACGGGACTTCGATCCGATCATATGGGGTGCGCACGATCTCCCTCAACTTCGGGGCGGGCAGCTTCTCGTGGCCATTCGTGATTGCGGATGTGTCCCAGCCGTTGCTGGGTGCGGATTTCCTACGGGCACATTCCCTCCTCGTGGACGTTAAGCGGCGGCGTTTAGTGCACTCCGTCACTCTGCAGCCCGTTTTTCTCCGCTTGGGCGACCCGGTCGTGCGTCCTGATGGGCCCCTGTCGTCCGTGGACGCTACGTTCTCACGAGTTCTGCCCGAATTCCCCGATATTCTGGACCCCGGTTCCACTCCGCCGCCCCGAAGCATGGGGTGGTGTACCTAATTCCCACTACTGGCCCGCCCTTGTACGCCCGGGCGCGGCGTCTTCCACCGGACAAGCTCCGTCTCGCTCGGGAGTAGTTCCGCCTTATGGAGTCACTGGGGATCGTGCGCCGCTCAGACAGTCCGTGGGCGTCCCCGCTCCATATGGTCCCCAAGGCAGACGGTGGTTGGCGTCCTTGAGGGGATTACCGCCGGTTTAACGATGCCACAATCGCCGACAGGTATCCGGTCCCTCACATTCAGGACTTTAATGCAAACCTGGCTGGGGCCATGGTGTTTTTCTAAGGTCGATGTGGTGCGTGGCTATAACCAGATTCCAGTCCACCCCGACGACGTCCCCAAGACGGCAATCGTGACGCCATTTGGCCTTTTCGAATTCCTCCGCATGCCGTTTTGACTCAAGAACGCTGCGCAAGCCTTTCAGCGGCTTATGGACTGTGTGTGCCGTGGCCTGGAAATCGTGTTCGTGTACCTTGATGACATTTTGGTGGCGAGCCGCTCGAGACAGGAGCATGCTGCCCATCTCTGTCAGCTATGCCAGCGCCTTAGCGATCACGGGCTTGCCATCAGCATCACCAAATGCCGTTTCGGGGTGTCATCCATCGATTTCCTGGGCCACCACGTGACCCCGCACGGGGCGCTGCCGCTCCCGAACAAGGTGGACGCGGTGCGCCAGTTTCCACGCCCGACCACCGTGCGGGGCCTCCAGGAGTTCGTTGGGATGGTGGCCTTTTACCACCGATTTGTGCAGTCTGCAGCCCGGATCATGCGCCCGCTGTTCCACCTCATGGCGGGCAAGCGCAGGGAGGTTGAGTGGACCGACGATGCGGTAGCGGCGTTCCAACACGCCAAGGAAGCCCTGGCTGCGGCCACGATGCTCGTGCACCCACGGGCGGATGCACCAACCAGCCTGACGGTCGACGCTTCGGAAGTAGCGGTTGGGGGGGTGCTCGAACAGCACATGGATGGGTGTTGGAAGCCTCTCGCTTTCTTCAGTAAGCACCTCAGCGGTGCACAGCGGAACTACAGTGCCTTTGACCGTGAGCTCCTTGCCCTTTACCTTGCGGTCCGCCACTTCCGCTATTTCCTCGAGGGGCGTACCTTCACCGCGTACACGGACCACAAGCCCCTCACCTTTGCGTTGGCCAAGGTGTCCGACCCGTGGTCAGCTCGCCAGCAGCGGCAGCTGGCTTTCGTCTCTGAATACACTACCTCCATCCGTTTCATCGGGGGTAAAGACAACCGGGTGGCCGACGCCTTGTCTCGACCCGCGGTCCACGCCGTCCTGCAAGTGGCCGATGGCATCGAGTACTCAGCCCTGGCGGCGGCCCAGTTGGCCGATAATGAGATGTCCGCCTACCGTACCGCCGTTTCGGGCCTGAGGTTGGAGTACGTTCCCTGTGGCACTGGGGGCGCGACGCTGCTTTGCGATGTGTCCACCGGGCAGCCGCGCCCAATCGTGCCTGTTGCCTGGCGGCGCCGCGTGTTCGAGGTGCTCCACGGGCTGGCCCACCCTTCCATTCGGGCGACGACGACCCTCGTGGCTTCCCGTTTCGTTTGGCACGGGTTACGCAAGCAGGATGGACATTGGGCGCGCACCTGCATCCCGTGCCAAACTGCAAAAGTACAGCGGTATGTGCGTGCGCAGCTCCAGGATTTCCCCGTCCCTCGCCACCGTTTTGACCACATCCACGTGGACATCGTGGGGCCGCTGCCGCCTTCTCGGGGTTTCACGTACCTCCTGACTATGGTGGACCGTTTCACGCGGTGGCCGGAGGCAGTTGCACTGCCGGACACGTGTGCCTCTACTTGTGCCCGTGCCTTGGCGGCACATTGGATTGCCAGGTTTGGGGTTCCGCTTGACATTACGTCCGACAGAGGGCCGCAATTCACCTCCGAGCTGTGGTCATCCATGGCCCAACTGCTGGGGGTTAACCTGCACCGCACCACAGCGTACCATCCGCAGGCGAACGGCCTGGTGGAGCGTTTCCACCGCCTGCTCAAGGCCGCTCTGAAGGCCCGGCTCGTTGGCCGGGACTGCGTTGACGCGTTGCCGTGGCTTTTACTGGGCGTCCGCAACGCCCCAAGGAGGACTTGGCCACCTCCTCGGCAGAATTGGGGTACGGGGCTCCGCTGACGGTGCCCGGGGAGTTCATTCCCTCCGCTCAGGGTCAGGCAGAACAGCCCTCGGCCGTCCTGCAACGCCTTCGGGAGACGGTGGGCTCGCTGGCGCCGGCGCCGAAGTCTCGCCGCGGTTCGGTGCGGTCACATGTCCCTTCCGCCCTGCAGGACTGCCCTTTTGTTTTCCTGCGTCGGGATGCCCACCGGACACCCCTTCAGCGGCCTTATGAGGGACCGTTCAAAGTGCTTGAGCGGGGCTCTGCCACCTTCGTGTTGGACATGGGGGGTCGTCCTGAGACGGTCTCTCATTCGCGGCTGAAGCCGGCGCACGTGGACGTTAGCCAGCCGGTTCTACTGGCGCGGCCTCGCCCTCGGGGTCGTCCCGCGTCCCGGCCCTTACCCCCGGAGTTCCCGCCGGTGCCTTCCCCTAGCGGGGTGGTTCCGTTTCCTGCGCCCGCCGTGGCGCGCACGCGGGCTGGCCGTTTCGTCCGTCCCCCTGTCCGTTTCGTGCCTTCGGTTCTTGGGGGGGTGGGTCCTGTGGTGGCGCCCGGGGGTTATGCCACTCGCTTGGTCATCCCACTCGGCACTCGGAATGCGCCTCCCATACGATGCAATAATTTAATTAATTTAAACAACAACAACCCAACGAAACAAATTGTAACAGTTTTAAGACAGAATAAAGTTCAAGTAGATCTGTGCCGGTTCACTGTGCGATGTGACCATCCGGCTCAGCAGGACCGGTTCATAGCAGCTATGGCCCTGGGGATGAAGTTGTTCCTGAGTCTGGAGGTGCGGGCGTAGAAGGCCTTGTATCGTCTGCCCGATGGAAGGAGTTCGAACAGACTGTTGCAGGGTTGTGAGGAGTCTTTCTGGATGCTGGTGGCTTTTCTGAGGGGAAGGATTAATGATACAATGCTTCTATTAACTATGAAGCCTCCTTGGTTTGTAAAGGTGTAAACAATTAAGTTGAAAGGTGGATTGAGATTTAGGCTTCAGGTTCACGTTCATTATTGTCACGTGTGCCGAGGCGCATGAATAACGTTGTTTTACATACCATATACAGATGTTATCAATTTACACTCAAGAACAGCGAGGAAGATACAGAATGCAGAAAATGGTTCATTACATTGAATGTCATGCTGAATATGGTCACTTTGACTAATTCTGTTCTCCATAGAACTGGACAAGTGCAATTGGAGAACTCGAGTTCCGTGAAAACAGAAAGCAAAAATATGACATACTGTGCCGAGGTGCACAGCTCGAACGACGGATGAAGCAATGCTTGTATGACCGATGTTGGTGTTGTTGTAAACACTGCAGGTGACAGGTGCTTTAGGTTTTAGCTTCAGTTTTAGGTTTAATATTGTTACATGTACCGAAGTACAGCAAACAACTTTGTGCTGCTGCTATCCAAAGAGATTACATTTCTTATGTATTGACACTATCGGTTCAAGCTCGTGGACAAATGGAACTTGTGTATGTGGATCCACTCAGAGCGTGGTAACTGTATGGATGCGCACAGCGGGTGGAAGACATATAGAATGAGGTGCAAAAGGAGGTAGCTGAAATACAAACTGTAGGTGGGCTATTGCATGCCGATTTAACATCATTTAAAATACATTTGGACAATCACATCTAGGAAGAGTTGAGAGTGATTCACGGCAACGGCGGCAGTTGGGACGTTGTAGATGGGGTACATTGATCGGCGTTGGCAGGCTGGGTGGAAGGACCTGTCCCTGCGGTGTATGACAAATGACAATAGATAGAGCAAAGTGGAAGTTAGAGCGTGCAGAATCCATGTATCAGCACTGCAGCGCACGGTTGTCCATCTGTACCCCAGACGAAGTTCAATGTCCATGATGGGGTAGAGGGAACTGAATTAGTATCCTAGCCTATGGAGGAACCGTTCATAAACCCATTAACGGAGGAAATGAACCTATTCCTAAGTCTGGTGATGCGCGCTTTCAAGCTTATCTACCATTTGGAGTTGGGGAAAGTAGAACTGAGCGGGGTTGGCAAAGTCTTTGATTATGTTGGGTGTTTGGGTAATGTTATGCAGCGTGGAATGTAGATGGATAATATGATTGGTCTGGGATCTCTAATAGACTGGGCTATATTTACAACCCTCTGCAATTTCTCGCGGTCCTGGCAGAGTTATTCCCAAACCAATCTGCTATGAAATGTGACAATATGCTTGTAGAAACATTGAAAATAGGTGCAGGAGGAGGACATTTGGCCCTTCGATCCAGCACCGCCGTTCATTGTGATCATGGCTCATCATCCACAATCATTAACCTGTGCCTGCCTTCTACCCATATCCCTTGATTCCACTAGCCCCTAGAGCTCTATCTAACTCTCTTTCAAATTCAACAAAGTGAATTGACCGCCACTGCCTTCTGTAGCAGAGAAATCCACAAATTCACAACTCTCTGGGTAAATAAGTTTCTTCTTACCTCAGTTTTAAATGTCCTCCCATTTATTCTGTTACCGTATTTTGACAAAGGTAACAGGGGACATAACAATTGTCTTTTTGCTTTCGGTTGTGTGCCTTCTAGGGTGTCGCTTCAATGTGATTGCTCCACGTCAGAGTGGCAAGATGTAAAAGAAACTGAAGGAAGGAATTTACACTCCAACGGTGGTGGGTACATGGGCCAAGCAGTCGAAGGAGTTAGTGGTGAAGTGTTCTACAGCCAGAGCGTTTGGAAATACAGATGCCAATGAGACAGTAGCAAGAAATAATTAGGTGGCTGTTGTGCAATAAATGTTGAGCAGGAACTGATTCTGCAACAATGTCCAGGTGGGCCGACGAGCAGCACCGATGTTGCTTTGAGTTTGAAAATTGATACCACACTGCATGTTGTTCGTCAATATCGGAGTTTTGATGACATCATTAACTTCTGACATAACATACATTCCTTCTTTCCCCAGATGTCTTCTGACATCTGAGTATATCCTGACCTCCTCTTGTATTTCAGATGCCGGAGAATTACGACGGCCCGCAACCCGGTATCAGCGTGTGTTTTGTTTTCTTACTCCCGTCCCCACACGTCACCTTCTCGCCATTGCCCAACAATCCATTTCTGGTTAACGGCCACTCATCACCTTCTCTTTTATATCAACACCGCCTGTGTCTCGTGTACAATCTTAGTCAGCATCGTAGAACGACCATGCTCGCTCTGATCAGAGTTGTTATTTATCTCAGGTCATTTAGTCAGATAAGGTCTATTATTATCACACGTAACGAGGTGCAGTGCAAAGCTTTATTTTACATGCTTTTCACTCAGTTCACACAAAAACAATCTGTGTAAAGACAAGTACAATAGATCGGGATGAGGGGAAGATACAGAATGAAGAATATAGTTCATGACACAGAATATCTTTCTGCATGTAGTTTTATAATTTCCACCAAACCCAGACTTGCCCGGGTATTTGGAATAACTAACAATCTTTTCTCAAGCCACCTTGCATAATTCCAGTCCACCGTTCTTCTGAGAGCTACATCTTTGCATTTGGTGAACGAGATATCGGTAGGAACACCAATCCTTTTTTGAACCCTATGTAAAATTCGTATTAAACTGTGCCGATAACAATAGGTAAAAGGATTAATGATACAATGCTTCTATTAACTACGAAGCCTCCTTGGTTTGTAAAGGTGTAAACAATTAAGTTGAAAGGTGGATTGAGATTTAGGCTTCAGGTTCACGTTCATTATTGTCACGTGTGTCGAGGCGCATGAATAACGTTGTTTTACATGCGATCTAAACGGATTAAATACGATATATAGATGTTATCAGTTCAAACTCAAGAACAATAGATAAAGCAAAGGGAAGATACAGAATGCAGAACATAGTTCGCAGTATGGTTGCGCATCTGTTCCATAGACAAATATCCGCCATGGAGTAGGGATGAGAGACCGTACTATCCGTACGTACGTACTATCGTGAAGGTGACTGGGTAGACCATCTGATCAACTGTTGGTCCTTTGAAGGCCACTTTGTTTTCGAGGGACAAATCATGACTTCAATCTCTGCACCGAGTTGAAGATCGGTATCGCGCCCTTTAAATGAGATAACGTCAAAGCGTAATAGTCTACGGAGTATGTGCTGGTAAATGGGACTTATTCATTGGAAATCGTAGACAAGGATAGTTGCTGGGCTGTTTCTCTGCCGTGTGACTCGTGGCTCTCGGTCCAGTCACTGTACTTTTTTTCCATTTGTGGTATCACCGTTGTTAGTTAAAGCAGGGCTTCGCTCATAATTATCTTTATGACCCGAGCTCTAGGTGGAGTTAAGTTCTATATTCCTTGGATGGCAGGAGGCTGGGAGAGGGGGGGGGGTAATCTTACAAAGGTGTATAAATCGTGAGGGGAATCAATAGTGTGGATGCACTGTCACTTACCCAGAATGGCGAAGCAACTAACAGAGGTCAGAGGGTTAATAGACAATAGACAATAGACAATAGGTGCAGGAGGAGGCCATTCGGCCCTTCGAGCCAGCACCGCCATTCAATGTGATCATGGCTGGTCATTCTCAATCAGTACCCCGTTCCTGCCCTCTCCCCATACCCCCTGACTCCGCTATCCTTAAGAGCTCTATCCAGCTCTCTCTTGAATGCATTCAGAGAATTGGCCTCCACTGCCTTCTGATGCAGTGTATTCCACAGATTCACAACTCTCTGACTGAAAAAGTTTTTCCTCATCTTAGTTCTAAATGGCCTACCCCTTATTCTTAAACTGTAGCCTTTTGTTCTGGACTCCCCCAACATTGGGAACAAGTTTCCTGCCTCTAACGTGTCCAACCCCTTAATAATCTTATACGTTTCGATAAGATCTCCTCTCATCCTTCTAAATTCCAGTGTTAAGAGAGGCAAGATTTACAAGGAACTGGAAGGAAAGACCTTTACACAGATGGTGATGGGTATAAAGAACGAGCTTTCAGTAACGGTAGTTGAGACATGTTGAAGATGGTGCATTTATACAGCCACAACATTTGGAATATAGCTACCAAATCGACTTTAGCAATAAGTAAGCATGATCGGCTATTTCTATTTCTATTGTTCGGCTTGAACTGATTTTGTAGCAATGTTCAGGTGCGTTGACGATGTAATTTACACTTTAACTCAGGTGCGCTTGAGTTGTGCGAAATATGCATTTGTTTTGGACTATCAGTTCTTTTATTGGTCACTCATTTCGGACATTCGATACGTTTTCCTCACTCCACGGGTGTCATCTGAGTCGTCTGCGTTTATCTTGCTTCACACTTGTATTTCGGAATCCCGGCAATTACTACGGTCCAGGTGATCTGGGAATGAGTGTAGGGCTAGGGCGATGGCATCGTCCGTGGACCTGTTGTGGCGGTAGGCGAACTGCAGTGGGTCAAGGCCGCTGGGTAGATTGGATATAATGCGCTCCATTACAAGCCTCCCAAAACATTTCATGATGGTGGATGTCAAACCCACAGTTCGGTGGTCGTTTAAACTTGAGGTCTTGCCTTTCCTCGACACTGGAATAATGGTGGTTTTCAAGAAGCAGCTGGGTACCTGATAACGGTGTAGGGAGAGAACAAAGATGTCCCCCGATACAGATGCTAGCTTTTCCGCGCAGCTACTAAGGACACGGCCAGGAACTCCGTCTAGGCCTGTTGCTTTTCGTGGATTTACCCACAGGAAGGCCGCTCTAACCTATGCAACTGTCACCCTGGGGAGAGCCACACTGGAGTCTGAAGAGCCAGAAGTCACAATACAAAGTATTCAGTTCATCAGGTGGGTTTGCACTATCACCCATTATATTGGCTGAACATTCTTTGCATCCATTTATCTGAATCAGACCGTACCACATTCTCCGTGTATGCCAGAGATTGTACTGGGACGTAAGTGCGAACCGGTATTGCCTCTTGGCATCCTTGATGGCTTTGCGGAGACCACAGCGTGGCTTCTTGGACCGCTTGGGATCGTTTGACTTGTGTGCATCGGACCTGTGAATGTACATCCATGTATTCCGATTGGGGAGCACTCGGATTGACTTCGGCGGCACACAGTCTTCCACTCACGTGTTGATGAAGTCAGTCACGGCAGAGGCGCACTCATTCAGGTTAGCTACAGAATCCGTGACTGCTGACTTAAAGCAGTCGCGTAACATGTCATCCGCGTCCGTTGACCAGCTTTTTCCAACTCTCTGCATCGGTCCCTGCTGCTTCAATTGTTGTTTGTTCGCAGGGAGCAGAAGCACAGCTCCGTGGTCAGATTTCCCGAAATGTGTCCGAGGGACAGGGCGACATGGAACAATCCGTACAGGATGGATGAGACGAGCCTGGACGTGGGAACACATAGAATGCACTGAAGGGACACAGTGGGACAGTTCAATGCTGAGTAATGTTCCTAGCTCCAGTTTGCTCATTGTATTGTTTATTTAGCTGGGTGGATGGGCGTATGTTCCTATGTATTTCTTTTCACACACCGTGGGAGTTCTTTCATGGCGACCATCAGGAGCACACATAGAGCCAGGAACACCAGCAGATAGAGACGGGAATAACACAGAGACAAAGAGACATGAATACTCACAGAGAAGTAGGACCATTCACCGAAACAAGCAGGACCCTCCCCTAATTCTACGTAGGTTTGCCTTCTCCTGATTTCCCATTTGCGGGAGCACTCCGCTATTTCCACATTTACAGTTTCCCTCCGCTAATTTCATATTTGTTGTTTATCCACCCGCCATACTTCAATAACGGTGCACCCGCAATTCCCCATTTGTGGTGTCCTCCACTAATTGAACATTTATTGGTGCTCTCCCATAATTACCATATATAAGGACCTTCCCCTAAATGATAATTTAATGTGATGCCCTAAAATTGACCAAGCCCTTAATTTGTGTACTTGAGTGTATCAACCCAGTACCGTCGATTGAAAGCACAGAAAATTAAAGAAAAAAACAAGTGAGAAGGTGTGTGGTCGGTTGGAAGGATGGCGTGGGTTCCACTGCGGAAAGATAATGCAACGAGATGGAATTGGCGCCCAGGTGAAGACAACAAGCAAACCAAACAGAAGGACAACTGGTATAAACTTGCCTCAATGTCCGGAGTGGCTTCTAAATCAGTAGATACTGGGATCTGAATACAGCGCCACAGACCCCATTCTGACCGCAACCGACAGTGAAAGGCTAGTTTCGCCAAAGGAAACCAATGAGAAAGTGTAAAGTGTGAACAAGTGTCCGTGGTTAAGGATGCAAGAAGCAATATCGAACCCAGGTCCGTACTATATGTTACAAGCGTGTGAAGATCTCAAGATAGTTTATCGAAATCTCACAAATAGACTGCAGTGAATGGATCTGTAAAATGCACATTTTATATTTGACAACCAGAATGCATAAAGATGCCAGTAAATCATGGAAACTTTCAGCCAATTAATTCATCCAAATGAAACTGCTTCCTGCAGCTTTGCTAAGATGTTGATGTCTCCAGGTGAAGCTGCTACTGCGGTAGACAATAGACAATAGGTGCAGGAGGAGGCCATTCGGCCCTTCGAGCCAGCACCGCCATTCAATGTGATCATGGCTGATCATTCTCAATCAGTACCCCGTTCCTGCCTTCTCCCCATAACCCCTGACTCCGCTATCCTTAAGCTCTCTCTTGAATGCATTCAGAGAATCGGCCTCCTCTGCCTTCTCAGGCATTGAATTCCACAGATTGACAACTCTTTGACTGAACTTTTTTTCCTCATCTCCGTTCTAAATGGCCTACCCCTTATTCTTAAACTGTGGTCCCTTGTTCTGGCCTCCCCCAACATTGGGAACATGTTTCCTGCCTCGAACGTGTCCAACCCCTTAATAGTCTTATACGTTTCTATAAGATCCCCTCTCTTCCTTGAGTTAAGGGAGAGAGCTCCAATGACAATGAAAGGCGTGACAACCCAGAGTCCCTGAAATATATATTTTCCATATAACGTCCAATTCGTGTTTAGTTGTGATTTATTAATTTCTGTCGTTTGAATATAGCACGTCCCTGCTCAACATTTATATTCTGTTCCGCACCATGGAGATAAAGAATGTAGATACAAGGAACAGGAGATGTTAGTTTACATTGAACACACAGCAGGTCACGAGAGATTCATGGAATCTACAAACCGAATTAACCATTCCACATGAACGTAAACTTTATGACTGCAGGTCCGTGACTATTGGCATACACAGCGGTGGAACAATTGTTGTCTGTTATCTATATCAACGAATTGATTCAGATGGTGCAAGGTATGATTACTAACTTTACAAATAAACATTAAGGCAGGTGGGATGGTGGATTGCCAAGATGCATATTAAGAATGACGTTGGGATTTTGACCAGCTGGGAAAGTGGGCGGTGGAATAGCGTGCGGCATTTAGTTTGGATATCTGTGATTTGCTTTATTGATGTAAGTCAGGCCAGGTCCATCCCAGTGATCGGTTCGACGCTGCGGAGAACTGTAAAACAGGTAGATCGAGGAGTGCACGTCACAGCTCACTGGATTTTGAGTCCCCGGTGGATACGATGGTAGTGAAGTTTTGGCACGATGTCTTTCATTTGTTACGGTATTAAGTACAGATGTTCGGACGTTATATTACAATTTACAAGACGTTGGTGAGGCCGCGCTTGTTTGCAGTTCGCTTGCCGTCCACTTCATGTCCCCATTATTCAAAAGCTCGAAATTGCACAATCCCCAGGATTTTATTCCCCAGATATGGTTCTGTGCTTCATTGGCTCAGAAGCCAAAATCAGGACATCGAACAGCTCGCTTCAAATAATACTAAATATTATTTATTTGTTTAAAGTATTTTTCAACCAGGCCAGGTGGATTCTAAATGATGCCCCACCGCGGACTGTCCAGAAAACACAATAACAGGCTGATTTGCCCACATAGTCTCTGAGACACTTACAGTCAAACACAATGACGATGCCATTTATAGAGTTATAGTCAAACAGCACGAACGAAGACCTTTTGGAACCGGATGCCGAGGCCGAGCAATATGTCCAAATAATTTAGTCCAACTTCCCCACGTTTTCTCCATGGCCCACCATCCATTTGTATCTACTTATACTTTCAAATGTCTCTTGTACATTCTAATCGAAGCACATCACGTCAGCTTCATCTGGCACCCAGTTCCACCTACCCACAACTTCCTGTGTAACCGAGTTGCCTCTCAGGTCTCTTCTGACGCTATCGTCTCTCCCTTGAAAACTATTTTATCCAGCTCTAAACTCACCACCCTGGAAAACGACAGCACCGTCTCCCTATACAATATGCTATATGCTATATAATGATGATATTTACTTCCTTCTCTCCCGAGATGCTGCCTGACCTGCTGAGTTACTCCAGCATTTTGTGAATAAATACCTTCGATATATACTTCTGTAATGTCAGCGGTCAACCATCCACTCTCCGTGGAAAACTTTCCAACTTGTCCTGCCTCTCTTTAACTCTAAAGCCCTCCCTTCCAGGCAACAACATGTGACCCCCCCACCCGACGTTCTCAGTTGAATGTATTCCTTCCAATAACTCGAAGACCAGAACAGCGCTCAGTGCTCGAAGTTTGATACAATACAATACAATACAATATATCTTTATTGTCATTGTACCCAGGGGTACAACGAGATTGGGAATGCGCCTCCCATACGATGCACTAATTTAGGTAATTTAGACAGCAGCAACCCAACGAAACGAACAGTTGTAACAGTTTTGGACAGGGTAAAGTGCAAGTTGATCTATGCGTTGTGGCCATCCGGCTCAGCAGGACCGGTTCATAGCAGCTATGGCCCTGGGGATGAAGCTGTTCCTGAGTCTGGAGGTGCGGGCATAGAAGGCCTTGTATCGTCTGCCCGATGGAAGGAGTTCGAACAGACTGTTGCAGGGGTGTGAAGAGTCTTTGTGGATGCTGGTGGCTTTTCTGAGGCATCGTGTGTTGTAGATGCCCTCCAAGTCTGGTAGCTGTGTTCCGATGGCCCTCTGAGCTCTATGGACTACCCGCTGTAGAGCTTTCCTTTCTGCCTCCGTGCAGCTGAGGTACCACACAGGGATTCCATGCGTTAGGATGCTCTCTATGGTGCAGCGGTAGAAGGTCTTCAGCAGCTGTTGGGGTAGACCAGACTTTTTCAGTGTTCTTAAGTAGAACAGTCTTTGTTGTGCCTTCTTGACCAGCGCAGCAGTGTTATTGGACCATGTTAGGTCCTCCGAAATGTGAGTGCCCAGAAACTTGAAGCTGGACACTCTCTCCACACTGACCCCATTGATAGAGATCGGGGCATATTCCCCGTTATGTGACCTACGGAAGTTGATGATCAGCTCCTTGGTCTTGGTGGTATTTAGGGACAGGTTGTTATCCGAGCACCAGTCCGCCAGGTTCTGCACCTCCGCTCTATAGTTTGTTTCATCCCCGTTGGTGATCAGCCCGATCACCGTTGTGTCATCTGCAAACTTGACAATGGTGTTGGTGTCGAATGCAGGAACACAGTCGTGTGTGAAGAGGGAGTAGAGCATGGGGCTCAGAACACAGCCCTGTGGTGTGCCGGTACTCAGGGTGATAGTGGAGGATAGGTGCGGGCCCATTCTCACTGCCTGCGGTCGTTCCAGCAGGAAGTCCAGGATCCAGTCACATAATGACGAGCTAAGGCCTAGCTGGTGGAGTTTGGTGATGAGCTTGGTGGGGATGACCGTGTTGAAGGCGGAGCTATAGTCTATGAATAGTATCCTCACGTACGTGCCCTGTCTCTCTAGGTGAGTCAGGACAGTGTGAAGAGCCAGAGAGATGGCGTCCTCTGTAGATCTATTTGCCCTGTATGCAAATTGATGTGGGTCCAGTGAGTCAGGGATGCTGGATTTGATGTGTGAGAGGACTAGCCTCTCAAAGCACTTCATGACAATCGGCGTTAGGGCAACCGGGCGGTAGTCGTTCAGGTTGGAGATCTTTGCTTTTTTCGGCACGAATGCTACGTATAGTTCAGGCGACCACCTGGAATACTAAGTGCCGTACCTTTTACTTACTGGGGCAATTCATCTCTATCAACGCGTCTACGATCACATAACACCCAAACCCAAACGTAAGGTGGCAGTGGACGAATTATACCCGGTCATGAACTACCTTTAAGGACTAAACCCTGATGCCCTGCTCATTATCTGCGGTGACATCAATCAATCCAACTTCAGGGGTGCAATGGTATCTAAACTCAGCATGCCTACAGTCTCACACTGGGCATCCGCTCTCTGGGTTACACCACCATCTAGAATGCCTGGAGGTCCAGAGCAAAAGCCTTGCTTTCATTGACAGAATGCACAAGGAAATGTTTATGGCCATTGGAAGTGGAAGAATGTGGTCCCACAATCCTGTGTGGGTCTACAGGACGACGGAGGACAGAGCCAAAATCTTCAAATTATTGGACGTGCATGTCTCTGAAAGTCTTTCCTGGACTCGGCACATTAATGCAATGATAAAGAAAGCTCATCAACGTATCTACTTTCTGAGCAGATTGAGGAGATTCGGTCTGTCAGTACTCTCTTGGATTTCTACACTTGTGCATTGGAGAGCATGTTGCCCGGTTGCATCACGGTCTGGTTCGACAACTTGAAGGCCCAAGAGCGAGGAAGACGGTAAAAAGTAAGTACTACCCATTAGATACATCAAGGGGACTGAGCTCCCAATCATCGCGGGATCTACAGGAGTTGCTGCCTCAAAAAGGCAGCCAGCTTCATCAGTGACACAGGCGACACACTCATTTCATTCCTGCCATCGGAATGAAAACATAGGAGCCTGAAAAGTCCAGGTTCAGCATCAGCTTCTTCTCTACAACCATGAGGCCATTAAACACTACAACCTCCAAACCACATAGAATTGGGAAATTGATTGTTTATGCACTATTGTTGCTTGTTTATTTCTTCATATATTGTTTTTATTAGCACTGTTTATGCATATTCTTTCGTGATGCTTCAAGTAACACTTTCCCTGTTCTATTTGCGACATGTAACAATAAAACCTCCCTGACACTTTACTCTTGATCCCTCCCATTTGCCATCTGACGAGAGCTAACGATGTTGCTCCTGTCGTGTTACAGGCAGGGATTTCTGAACGTGGCGCTAATAGAAGAGTAAGACAGCAGTGGTCAGTGCACAACGAGGTCTACTTAAGGTTTGTGATGAGAAGATAGACAGGAATATGATTTGAGTATAGGAGTAAAGAGGTCCTTCGGTAGTTGTGTAGGACCCTGGTGAGACAACATCTGGAGTATTGTGTGCAGTTTTGGTCTCCTAATTTGAAGAAGGACATCCTGCTATTGAGGCTGTGCAGCGTAGGTTCACGAGGTTAATCCCCGGGATGGCGGGACTGTCATATGAGGAAAGATTAGAAAGACTGGGCTTGTATTCATTGTATTTATTGGAGTTTAGAAGGATGAGAGGGGATCTTATAGAGACGTATAAAATTACAAAAGGACAGGGACAAGCAAGATGCGGGAAAAATGTTCCCTGTGTTGGGGGAGTCGAAGACCAGGGGCCGCAGTTTAAGAATAAAGGGGAGACCATTTAAAACCGAGGTGAGAACAAACGTTTTCACCCAGTGAGTTGTGAATTTGTGGAATTCTCTTCCATAGAAGGTGGTGGAGGCTAATTGACTGGATGAATTTAAAAGAGAGTTAGATAGAGTTCTAGGGGCTAGTGGAATCACGGGATATGGGGAGAAGGCAGGCACAGGTTACTGATTGTGGATGATCTGCCATGATCACAATGAATGACGGTGCTGGTTCGAAGGGCCAAATGGCCTCCTCTTACACCTATTTTCTATGTTTCAATGTATATTTAATAGTCATCGCCGTTTGCATCAACAAAATACACCGATGGCTTCATTCGAACAGAGACAATTAAGTTCCATCTCAACCAGACAACTTGGATGAACAGGGAGATATACAGTTCGTTAATATCCAGGTAAGAGGTTTTGTAGTAAGATGACCCTGAACTGTACACGAAGGATGTATGTTCTTCGCAATGCTGACAGGGATACCAAAAGAGAATTCGATATAACGCTTGAGGCTGGTTTTTATAGAGCGAATGCCAGACAGCTGCACCAGGGCTTGAATACCATCACAGTTTAGAAGCTGGTCGCTGCATCTCTACTGGATAAACTGCTCTGAACAAGCCAATAAAGTTTCGCCAAGACGCGTTCCCCCATCACCTATTGGTCTTTCTAAAACATACCGGCGGCAGAGATCATGGATTCATAGAGTCATTCAGCTCGGAAGCATTCTCTGCAGTCCAACTCCTCCATATCGGGCAAGATGCCATGTCTAAACTACTCCAATTTGCCCGCGTTTAGCGCCAAAACGCTAAAGTTTTCCTACCCGCCTACCTGACCAAGTGGCATTTAAATTGCCCTATTGCAACTGCCTCAACAATTTTCTCGAGAACTCGTTCTATGTAACCACGGCCATCTGTGAAAAGGTTGGCCCACCCCCTCGTTGCCGTTACATCATCATTCACTCTTGCCTTGCTCCTAACATCTCCTGTAATTAAGTCGCTACCTTGCTTAATAGACTTTGCATATACCGTATCTATTCACTTCATAGATTTATAAACCTTTATATTCAGCCTGAAGTATTTTGCGCTCCAAGGAATAAAGACCTAACCTGCCCAATCTATCCTTGTAGCCCAGGCCCTCTAGTCCCGGCAACATCCTCGTAAATCTTTTCTACATTTTTCAACATTATGACATATTTGACTCAGGTAAATTCTCGGAAAACGGCCAGTAAATTTCCGGCAATCGGCCAAATGTAGTCCCTGGTCGAGTTTGGAAATCGTGCGCCAGTCAACGGGCCACTCTATTGCTCGAGGTCTCCAACCTCTCGCCACTGAATATCGCCGTCTGCAGTCCCCACTTTCTTCAAGGAAGTGTCCATCTTTCCAGTTCCCAAAAGATTAGATGACTTGATTCAATAATTACCACCCAGTAGTTGACCAAATACTACACATCGCACTTTCAGACAGTTAATAGCCAATAGACACTAGACAATAGACAATAGGTGCAGGAATAGGCTATTCGGCCCTTCGAGCCAGCACCGCCATTCAGTGTGATCATTCTCAATCAGCACCCCGTTTCTGCCTTCTCCCCACAACCCTGACTCCGGTATCATTATGAGCTCTATCAAGCTCTCCCTTGAATGCATTCAGAGAATTGGCCTCCACTGCCTTTTGAGGCAGAGAATTCCACAGATTCCACAGAAAAAACGTTTTTCCTCACCTCCGTTCTAAATGGCCTACCCCTCATTTGTAAACTGTGGCCCCTCGTTCTGGACTCCCCCAACATTGGGAACATGTTTCCTGCCTCTATCGTGTCCAACCCTTTCATAATCTTATACGTTTCGATAAGATCCCCTCTCATCCTTCTAAATTCCATTGTATACAAGCCTAGTCGCTCCAGTCTTTCAACATATGATCCATTTCCCCTGTTCATCTTGAACCTGATGTTATCTTCGATAAGCACCTTCACTGTCACCTACACTAGCGATCTAGCATCGTCAGCAAACGTACTAAACATGGTAAAAGCATTGTCAGCTAAATCTTTAACATAGATGAAAAACGACAGTGTGCCCACCATCAATCCCCGTTGTGCACTAGTAAAAGGACATCAATCTGAGCATCTATCGTCAACTGCCATCGTCTTTCCACTTTCACCAAGCCAAGGTACGACATTACCTGACTGATCCGCCGAGATTCGTACGTAAAGGAGCCATATTAGTAGGCAATACCTCGCCTCTCGTTATGCCTCTCGCAGTGCACTCAGTGTTTTATAGACAATAGACAATAGACAATAGGTGCAGGAGTAGGCCATTCAGCCCTTCGAGCCAGCACCGCCATTCAATGCGATCATGGCTGATCACTATCAATCAGTACCCCGTTCCTGCTTTCTCCCCATACCCCCTCACTCCGCTATCCTTAAGAGCTCTATCCAGCTCTCTCTTGAAAGCATCCAACGAACTGGCCTCCACTGCCTTCTGAGGCAGAGAATTCCACACCTTCACCACCCTCTGACTGAAAAAGTTCTTCCTCATCTCCGTTCTAAATGGCCTACCCCTTATTCTCAAACTGTGGCCCCTTGTTCTGGACTCCCCCAACATTGGGAACATGTTATCTGCCTCTAATGTGTCCAATCCCCTAATTATCTTATATGTTTCAATAAGATCCCCCCTCATCCTTCTAAATTCCAGTGTATACAAGCCCAATCGCTCCAGCCTTTCAACATACGACAGTCCCGCCATTCCGGGAATTAATCTAGTGAACCTACGCTGCACGCCCTCCATAGCAAGAATATCCTTCCTCAAATTTGGAGACCAAAACTGCACACAGTACTCCAGGTGCGGTCTCACCAGGGCCCGGTACAACTGTAGAAGGACCTCTTTGCTCCTATACTCAACTCCTCTTGTTACGAAGGCCAACATTCCATTGGCTTTCTTCACTGCCTGCTGAACCTGCATGCTTCCTTTCATTGACTGATGCACTAGGACACCCAGATCTCGTTGAACTCCCCCTCCTCCTAACTTGACACCATTCAGATAATAATCTGCCTTTCTATTCTTACTTCCAAAGTGAATAACCTCACACTTATCTACATTAAACTGCATCTGCCATGTATCCGCCCACTCACACAACCTGTCCAGGTCACCCTGCAGCCTTATTGCATCTTCCTCACAATTCACACTACCCCCCAACTTAGTATCATCTGCAAATTTGCTAATGGTACTTTTAATCCCTTCGTCTAAGTCATTAATGTATATCGTAAATAGCTGGGGTCCCAGCACCGAACCTTGCGGTACCCCACTGGTCACTGCCTGCCATTCCGAAAGGGACCCATTTATCCCCACTCTTTGCTTTCTGTCTGATAACCAATTTTCTATCCATGTCAGTACCCTACCCCCAATACCATGTGCCCTAATTTTGCCCACTAATCTCCTATGTGGGACCTTGTCGAAGGCTTTCTGAAAGTCGAGGTACACCACATCCACTGACTCTCCCTTGTCAATTTTCCTAGTTACATCCTCAAAAAATTCCAGTAGATTTGTCAAGCATGATTTCCCCTTCGTAAATCCATGCTGACTCGGAACGATCCCGTTACTGCTATCCAAATGCTCAGCAATTTCGTCTTTTATAATTGACTCCAGCATTTTCCCCACCACTGATGTCAGACTAACTGGTCTATAATTACCCGTTTTCTCTCTCCCTCCTTTCTTAAAAAGTGGGATAACATTTGCTATTCTCCAATCCACAGGAACTGATCCTGAATCTATAGAACATTGAAAAATGATCTCCAATGCTTCCACTATTTCTAGAGCCACCTCCTTAAGTACTCTGGGATGCAGACCATCAGGCCCTGGGGATTTATCAGCCTTCAGTCCCATCAGTCTACCCAAAACCATTTCCTGCCTAATGTGGATTTCCTTCAGTTCCTCCATCACCCTAGGTTCTCCAGCCCCTAGAACATTTGGGAGATTGTGTGTATCTTCCTCAGTGAAGACAGATCCAAAGTAACGGTTTAACTCGTCTGCCATTTCTTTGTTCCCCATAATAAATTCCCCTGCTTCTGTCTTCAAGGGACCCACATTTGCCTTGACTATTTTTTTCCTCTTCACGTACCTAAAAAAACTTTTGCTATCCTCCTTTATATTATTGGCTAGTTTACCCTCGTACCTCATCTTTTCTCCCCGTATTGCCTTTTTAGTTAACTTTTGTTGCTCTTTAAAAGAGTCCCAATCCTCTGTCTTCCCACTCTTCTTTGCTATGTTATACTTCCTCTCCTTAATTTTTATGCTGTCCCTGACTTCCCTTGTCAGCCACAGGTGTCTCTTACTGGGGAACAGTATAATAATAATAATAATGCATTTTATTTATATAGCGCTTTTCATATACTCAAAGACGCTTTACAGAGATTTTGAGAACATAGGGAAATGAATAAATAGATAAATAAGTAAATAAATAAATGAACAGAGAAAGAAGACAGAAGGTGAGGTGACCTTCAGTGGATGAAGGCAGTACTGAACAGGTGAGACTTCAGCGATGTTTTGAATGTGGTGAGTGTGGAGGAGTCTCTAACGGTTTGGGGTAGTGAGTTCCATAGGGTGGGAGCAGCGATGGAGAAAGCCCTGTCCCCCCAGGATCTGAGTTTGGTCCGGATGTGAGGGGATAGGAGATTGGCAGCGGCAGAGCGGAGGGTGCAGGTGGGAGTGTGCCTGTGGAGGAGGTCGGTCAGGTAGGATGGGGCCAGGTTATGGAGGGCTTCGTAGGTTATGAGGAGGATTTTGTACTGGATTCTCTGGGGGATGGGGAGCCAGTGGAGTTTATAAAGTACGGGGGTGATATGGTCACGGATCGAGGTGTGTGTGAGTAGACGGGCAGCGGAGTTTTGAATGTATTGAAGTTTATTGATGATTTTTGAGGGTGCGCCATAGAGGAGGCTGTTGCAGTAGTCCAGACGGGAGGTGATGAAGGCGTGGATGAGGGTTTCTGCAGCTGTGGAGGAGAGGGATGGACGGAGAAGGGCAATGTTTTTGAGGTGGAAGAAGGCTGTCTTTGTGATGTGTTTGATGTGTTTGTCGAAGGAGAGGGTTTGATCAAGGATGATTCCAAGATTCCAAGATTCCGGATGTGAGGTGAGGTATGTGTGATTATACCATTAAAATGCAGAATATACCTCATCTGCAATTCACAGATTTTTGTTATTTTTCTTTTTAAATGTTTCTCCAAGTTTCTGCCTACTAAAATGGCCTCCTTGATGTACTACGGTTTTTAGGGTCGAGTGGTCTATCTTGTTCCTTTAGTATCTTTGGTATTGATGGTGAAAACGCCAGGTCTGCAGATACTGGAATCTTGAACAATGTACAAAGTGCTGGAGGATGTCAGCGCGTCAAGTGAGATCTGCGGAGAAAATGAACAAACGACGACTCGGACTGGCACCCGTCTGAGAATAATGCTGAAGAGAGAAGGAAGGTCCAGGGCCCAACCATTGTCTGGCAGGCTGCATCTGTGGAGAACATGGATAGGTGATGTTTCACAGAGTGCTGGAGTAACTCAGGGGGTCAGGCAGCATATGTGGAGAACATGGATAGGTGATGTTTCACAGAGTGCAGGAGTAACTCAGCGGGTCAGGCAGCATCCGTGGAGAACATGGATAGGTGAGGTTTCACAGAGTGCTGGAGTAACTCAGCGGGTTAGGCATCTGTGGACAACGTGAACAGGCAACGATCAAGAAGCTAATAAGAAGATAGTGAGAGGAGTAGAATTAGGCCATTCGGCCCATTAAGTCCACTCCGCCATTCAATCACAGCTGATGTCTTTTCCTCCTAACCGCATTCTCCTGCCTTCTCCCGTTAACCCCTGACACCCTTACTAATAAAGAATCTGTCCATCTCTGCCTTAAATATATCCACTGACGTGGCCTCCACAGCCCTCTGTGGAAAAGAATCCAACAGATTCACCACCCTCTGGCTGAAGAAATTCCTCCTCATCTCCTTCCTGAAGGGATGTCCTTTAATTCTGAGGCTGTGCCCCCTAGTCCTGGACACTCCCACTAGTGGAAACATTCTCTGCACATCCACTCTATCTGGGCCTTTCACTATTCGGTCAAGTTTCAATGAGGTCCCCACTCATTCTTCTAAACTTCAGCGAGTACAGGCCCAGTGCCGCCAAACGCCCATCGTAGGTTAACCCACTCATTCGTGGGATCGTTCTTGTAAACCTCTGGGCCCTTTCCAGAGCCAGCACATCCTTCCTCAGATATGGGGCCTAAAACTGCTCACAATACTGCAAATGCGCTAGACCAGAGGCTTACAGAGCCTCGGCATTACAACCCTGTATTTGTATACAAGCCCTCTTGAAGTAAATGCTATTAAATGAGAGGAATAGATCGAGTCTCTTGCCCAGAGTATGGGAATCGAGCACCAGAGGACATGGGTTTAAGGTGAGGGGGGAAAGATTTAATAGGAACCCGAGGTGCAACCTTTCCACACGGTGGGTGTATGGAACAAGCAGCCCGAGAAGGAAGTTGAGGCAGGGATTATCACAACGTTTAAGAGACACTTGGACAGGTACATGGATAGGGCAGGTTTGAAAAAATGTGGGCCAAACGCGGGCAGGTGGGATTAGTGTAGATGGGGCATGTTGGTCGGTGTGGGCAGGTGGGACTAGTGTAGATGGGGCATGTTGGTCGGTGTGGGCAGGTGGGACTAGTGTAGATGGGGCATGTTGGTCGGTGTGGGCAGGTGGGACTAGTGTAGATGGGGCATGTTGGTCGGTGTGGGCAGGTGGGAATAGTGTAGATGGGGCATGTTGGTCGGTGTGGGCAGGTGGGACTAGTGTAGATGGGGCATGTTGGTCGGTGTGGGCAGGTGGGACTAGTGCAGATGGGGCATGTTGGTCGGTGTGGGAAAGTTGGGGCGAAGGAAGGGCCTGTTTCCACGCGGCAACACTCTGTGACTCTAAATACTTACTCCGTGCAGTTGTCTGATTGTGGAGAGGAAGGAGCTGTTCCTGATAAACTCCGGAACATATTGCCATGATCATATTGAATGGCGGTGCAGGCTCGAAGAGCCGAATGGCCTACTCCTGCACCTATTTTCTATGTTTCTAACTCCCAGTAAAGTGGCAACACAAGTAGACAGAGCGGTGAAGAAGGCGTGTGGTCCGCTTGCCTTCATCTGCCGGGGATCGATTTCAAGAGCCGGGACGTCAAGATGCATCTCTCCAGGACTTTGGCCAGGCTGCATTTGGAGTATTGCGTGTAGTTCTGGTCGCCCCCATTACAGGAAGGATGTGGGAGCTTTGGAGAGGACGAGAGGGGAGTTACAGAGACAGGGACAGGGAGTGTAGGGGCGGGAGGGGAGGGGGTCACAGAGACAGGAGGGGGTGTAGGGGCGGGAGGGGAGGGGGACACAGAGACGAGGAGAGTGGGGGGTGTCGGGGCAGGAGGGGAGGGGGTCACAGAGAGGGGGTGGAGGGGCCGGACGGGAGGGGGTCACAGAGACTGGTGTAGGAAACACTCTCTCCCCTCCCCAGGGACAGCTGTTACATCCCAAGGCGGCTAACCGTTCCAAACGCACTTCCCAAGATTGGCGTTGGAGAGAGAAGTGAGGGCGAGCAGGAGGAGAGTTGGGGAAAAGAGAGAGAGAGGGAAACAGATAGGGGGAGATGGCTGAGAACACGAAAGGGGAAGAGATGGAGGGGTAGTGAACTATCAAAAGGAGAATGGGAGTGTGGGGGTGAGGTTGCAGTCAGTTAAGCCGCGATCATATTGAGTGGTGAAGCAGAGTGGAGGGGCCATTTTAGTCCGAGGCCATCTGTTGATCTAATTCCTCAACCTGTGGACAAATGTCGCTCAGTCCACCTTCAAACTGGGCACCAGAAACCCTGAGAGGGTCCCTGGAATTTGAGAGTGCCTCAGTCTTTGGAGTTTCTTAATCAATTCCCTGAATAAATCACGACCTGTCTCAGCAGGGATTTCACTGGCTGATGTCATCTGTTTGCGAATCATTTCAAAATCTCTATTTTTTAAAACACTTTTGAAACTTCACTGTCCCGGTGGAGACGCAAAATGGTATAAAATCTCAGGTAATGTTCTGCCCCAGCGTTTCATTTCGAGAGATTTCCTGGTAGCTCACGGGGACACGTCGCTGGGCAGAGAAATGGGGCAAGATCATTGGGAATATATGGACGTGGAGAAAATCTTGTACGTGATCATTGCTGCCGTTGGAGTCCCTGGTAAGTGAGCAGAACAATTCAAGTTTTATAACTCCGTCCGTTAACCGGTGTTGACCTGATTCTGATCATATTGCAATATTCCCAACTGATGGTCGTTGTGCAAGAATATGTGAAGCACATCAATCCTCTCAGAGAAATATCTTTGAATTAACGCTGTGATTTTTCTCATTTTCAGACAGCCGAAACTAACCCTCTCTTTCTCCCGCTGCCGGGACCCACTAGAATGTTGTTCTTGCCTTCAGTGGGACCTTGCCCAGAGTTGTCCCAGTGCTTGGGACAGGCAGCTCTCCGGGACGGGGTGACTGGGAAAGGGTTTACATTGTGAAGTTCACTGTGTCTGAGTTATTGATCAGAGTGAACACCAGCTCCTGTGGACACGTCTCACTGTGGAGTCTGTCACAGTCGGATTCCACCCGCCTGTTGGTCAATAATTGGATCGATCACCTGCACCGGTGTCCGCGGATCGACCGGCGTGTGTTGTTACAGAACTGAACTCACTGTGGAATGAATCCATTAACGGAGCCACTCTGCTGCCGGATCCTAAGTTGTCTCTGCCTTCCCTCTGGAACCCTCCTCGTCCCCATCAGATGCCGAGTTCCCAGAGCCCTGGTTAAACGCGGCCGGTCACGGTTAAGTCTGTGAAACCGTCCCCATCAGAGACTGTGAGCGGGGTTAAATGTAGACAGGACCATTCCGCCTATTGTAGCGGGCGGCTGCTCGTTCCATCCCCGCCCTTTACCCCGCCCGTCGCATTATCTCCTCTCCCCTGAAGCAGGCTGGTCGGGCACAGTCGGAGCCGGGTCTGACATTGTTAAACCTGCAGCCGCGCACCGACTCCAACACTCCTGATCTACAGCTGAAAGTGGAGCCGGTGTTCAGCCCCGGAGACCGTGTTCAGTAATGCCCAGTGTCCGTCCCCTTCTCTTTCCGCAGTGAATTTAGTGGCGATTGTGATCCTGTCCCGGGGAAAGTGCGGCCTCTCCACCTGCACCACTCGCTACCTGGTGGCCATGGCAGCGGCCGATCTACTCACCCTGATCACCGAGGTCATTTTGTATTGATCCGAGGTTACTACTTTTATTGGAGTTTCCTGACCATCACCCTGTGTGCAGTGTTAACATTGTACTGAGGGCTGCAGCTGCAGACTGTTCTGTCTGGTTCACCGTCACTTTCACCTTTGATCGCTTTGTCGCCATTTGTTGCCAGAAGCTGAAAACTAAATATTGCACCGGAAAAACTGCGGCTGCGGTTCTCACAACAGCGGCGTTCTGCTGTGTCTGAAAAACGTTCCACGCTACTTCACACTGGAACACTGGATAATCATCGACAATGTCCCGTGGGGCTGTGACCGGTGGACAGTTATTACACTGACCCCGGGTGGTTGGCATTTGACTGGATCGACACGGTTTTAATTCCGTTCCTCCCTTTCGCTGTGATCCTGCTGCTCAACGCTCTGACAGTCCGGCACATTTTAGTGGCCAGTCGGGTCCGTCAGGGGCTGAGGGGTCAGAGCAAGGGGGAGAAGCGCAGTGACCCGGAGATGGAGAGCAGGAGGAGGTCTGTGGTTTTACTCTTCACCATCTCCGGCAGCTTCATCCTCCTGTGGCTGACGCTGGTTGTAAACTTCGTCTATTATCAGATCACAGGGATTGGAAATGATGGGAATGATTCTCAATGGATCTTGAACGACGTCGGGTTGTTGCTGAAGAATCTTCAGCTGCTGCACCACACATTTATTTACGCGGCGACCCAGTCCAAGTTCAGGGAGCAGGTGAAG
>NC_135986.1:7117028-7162028 GCF_053455715.1 Rhinoraja longicauda
AGGATAAGCGTGGGCGTGTTCCTTTGCTCGACTGGAGAGAACTGCTTCTGCCGCTCTTTAGACTGAGACTGACTCTGAGAGCGTTTTTGTGCGAGGACTGCTGTTGTTTCGGGTGTTGTTCTGTACCCCTGTCAGGATGGCAGCAGCTCGGGGTCGGGGTCAGGGTCGGAGCTACGCAGATGTGGCTTCGGCTGCGGCTCCGGAGTCACTCGAGGAGGAGCCCTATGTCAACTTGGGGGGGCTCGAGTACGGGATCACGGTCCAAACCGGGGACCGGTGGTCCAAGGAGGAATTAGCGGAGAGCCTGTTTGATCTCTTCAAGAAGGACGAGATTGCCTCTGCTGAGGTTGGATGGGGTAAATGTCAGTTCATCCTAAAGGAACAGCAGGATGTGGCCCTAGCTTTGGAGAAGGGGCTCATAGTGAGGGGGATCTTTGTACCGGTGGAACCATGGGTGTCCACCGTGCGACCGGTTCTCCTGCGCAACGTTCCCACTTTCATCCGGGATGCGCTCCTTGGCCCACACCTGGCAGAGATTGGGGAGGTGCGGTCCAGGCTGACTAGGCTTAAACAGACCTGGCGCAGCAGCACTCGTCTCCAAAGGAGCTATACATTTAAGAGGCGGGTGTATATGGAAGTAGGATTAGGGATGGGCGCGGAGGGAAGTTTTGTCGTTAAGAATGCGGGGGCTCCAATACCGCGTGTATTGGAGTTGGGGGGAAGCATGGTGTCATGCGTGTAAAGAGTTCGGGCACTTCCGCAGGGATTGTCCCAATGGCCGGGGTGCTGCGAGAAATCCCAATGCTGCAGCCCAGGAAAACACTGCTGGCCCACCCAGGGCTGCCAGTTCCACCTCGGTGACCCGGGGAGACACTGCTGGCCCACCCGGGGCTGCTGGTTCCACCTTGGCGGCCCATGGCAGCACTGCCCCTCGACCCCCATGTCCTGTACCTGCGGCGGAGCTTGGCGGAGAGGTGCAGGGGGAGGGCGAGGAGGAGGAGGGGGAATGGCACGTGCAGAAGGAGAAGAAGTCCACGAGGAAAACGAGAAAACTTAAAGCGAAAAAATCGCAAACGGATGGGCCCACGCCCACACCTGAGCCCACCCAAAGAGTGCCTGTTGGGCCCGGAGAGGTCCAGGGGGCACCTGGCGGGGCTCAGCAAGGAGCTGAGGAGGTACGGGAGGGGGCGGGGGAGTTCCTGTTGGGATCTGCGGTGGCTGATCAAAGGGATGAAAGAGAGGAAGCTGGCAGTGTGGAGGTGGAGGACTCCTCCTTTATGGAGGTCACCGAACCACCGCCCGTCATGGGGTTAAAGAGGAGGCGTGGGTCTGGTGAGGAAGAGGATGGCCCTGGGCATAAGGCCAGGGGGCTGCCTGCCCCGAGACCCTCCACTCCGGTGGAGGATGGTGATCCACGATTAGTGTCCTCTAGGCCGGAGGTTGCCCTTTCGTCCCAGGGGCCATCAGAGGGTGATATCTCACAAGATGTTGGGGTAGGCTGCCCTGGGAATGTGTCCCCTGGGAGGGAGGACGAGCAGGGACAACCCGAAGGGGGGGTCTCGGTTGTAGGGGTGGTTTCCCAGCCTATGCTCCTCATTAGAGCTGTGAGAGTGACTGAGGGGTGTGCTGCCCCACAGACTGAGGAAGTAGGGTAGAGTCCAGAAACACTGGCTCCTTCAGAGGGCCCCAGTGAGGGTACTCCCCTGGTGGTGGAGGATGGAGACTCTCTGGGTGATGCTGGGGGAGTGGGTTCCCTGGATGCGGAGGGGGACGGGGCTGTTGCGGGTCGTGTCTCTCAGTCGGAGTCCGGGGGTGAAGGTGGACCGCGGGCCCTGGGGGCGCCCTGTTTTTGTTCTTCCCCAGGCCCAGTTGTAGAGGGCGGGGAGAGTGTGCAGGAGCCTGGCCATACAATGGCCGGCTCATCGCTGTTGGAGGCGTCAGGACTCTCCCTCGACATTGATCCCGGGGGTGGGATCATGCCGGAGGGGGGGGAGGGTGTTGGAGCCAGCTTACACAGTGAAGAGAGCGAGCTGGCAGCCAGTGGCAGTCTGCCAAATCTGGGCCATGACCTTGAGTGCAGGGAGGAGGAAGATGTTGCTTCAGGTGTCAGTGGGTTGGCAGAATGCCAGGACTCCAGTGCTGTGGCTCGAGCGGCCGGCATCATTGAGATTCGAGAGTTTTTGCATGAACATCAGCACAGTAGGAGCAAAGTCCGGCTAGCTACCGAACGGTGGCCAGACCTGGGGGGAACTATCCGGACACTTAGTGCTATCCTTAACAGTAGGGATAATGCTCTAGGTGCTTGTGATAAGCGTCAATTCGGGGAGTTTTTGAAGCTCCTAAAAGAGCGGGGCTTCACTCCCACAAGGAGCTTGAGGAATAAGTCTAGTGAGCGTTCAAGGTCACAGTAGTTAGCCTAAATATAAACGGTGGAAGGGGGGACCTTCGTAGGTTTCACCATCTATCGGTCCTCAGAGAGGGGAAGTATGCAGTGAGCTTTCTACAAGAGACGCACACTGTTGTTAGTGATGAGCCCACCTGGGTCCTGGAGTGGGAGGGGGGGGGGGGTCTACATGAGCCACCTCAGTACAAAGTCAAGTGGGGTGGCTTTCCTGTTGGCCCCGACTTTCCAGCCAGAGATTGTGAAGGTGCAGGAAGTTGTGCCAGGCCGTTTGCTCTATCTGGCCGTGATCCTGGATGGCGTGCCGTTACATTTCATTAACGTGTACGCCCCCAGCACCGGCACGATGCAGGCGCGGTTACTTCAGGAGGTGACTGCTCTGCTGAGCACCATTGATTGCGGAGAGTGTGTCTTCCTTGGGGGGGGATTTCAATTGTACCCTTGAGACGCGAGATCGCTCTGGTATTCAGTGTGCCCCTGCAGTGGCGAAGAAGTTGAGAGGTGTGATTGAATCTTTCGAGCTGGTTGATGCGTGGCGGAATCTCCACCCTGATTCCAACGCGTTTTCGCGGAGGTCTGAGGGGGGTGGTTCCCGTATCGACCGTGTGTACATCTCCAGAGCGTATGTCTCCCGTGTCTCGGCGGCCTCTATGAGGACGGTGCCATGTTCGGACCACTGCCTGGTGCGAGTGGATTTTATTCCAGCGCGCACGCGGGCTGGGTCCGCGTACTGGCACTTTAATAACCAGCTGCTGGAGGATCGCCGATTCCGGGAGTCTTTCAGGCGGTTCTGGGTGAAGTGGAGAGAGAGGCAGAGGGGCTTCCCTTCCCTTAAGCAGTGGTGGGATGTGGGGAAAGCTTACATCCGTCTTTTCTGTCAGGACTACACGGGAGGGTCGACCAGAAGGCGGGACGCGGCAGTCGAGCGACTCGAGAAGGAGTTACTCGACGCAGAGTCTCGCTTGGGCCGGGTCGGTGAGGACTCCTGTGAGTGGGGAGAGTTTCAGGAGAGGAAGGAAGCGCTGAGGGACCTGCAGCTTGAGCGGTTCCGAGGTGCTTACGTGAGGTCGCGAGTCCAGATGCTGCATGATCTGGACCGGGCTTCAACTTTCTTTCTCTCTCTGGAGAAAGGGCGAAGAGCCCGCAAACAGCTCGTCGAGCTGCTCGCGGACGATGGCTCCTCGGTCACAGACCCAGTGGGGATTAGTGCATTAGTTCGGTCCTTTTATGGAACGCTGTTCTCTGCGGATGGTGTCAGCGGAGAGGCTCAGCGGGTTCTGTGGGAGAGGCTACCGACTATAGATAGAGGGGTGGTTGAACAGCTTGATGACCCCTTATCATTGGAGGAGGTGACTGGTGCCCTGCACCAGCTCAGAAGGGGTAAGTCCCCTGGGCTGGATAGGCTGACGGTTGAGTTTGTTAGAGCCTTCTGGGATGCCCTGGGGGGTGACTACATGAAGGTTCTGGGGGAGAGCCTGGCGACCGGGGAGATGCCCCTCTCGTGGCGCAGGGCAGTCGTTGTCCTGCTACCCAAGAAGGGCGAACTCCGCCTGTTGAAGAACTGGCGCCCGGTCTCTCTCCTCTGTACAGAGTATAAAGTTTTTGCACGGGCGATGGCAAATCGCCTGGGCTCCGTACTATCCCAAATGATCCACCCTGACCAGTCCTACACAGTCCCTGGTCGGTCCATCCAAGATAACATCCATTTGGTTAGGGACCTGATCCATCTGGCCCAGGGCACTGGTCAGTCAGCTGCCTTTCTATCCCTGGATCAGGAGAAGGCTTTTGACAGGGTGGACCATGATTACCTCTTCGGGACACTGCAAGCGTTCGGTTTTGTACCGCATTTTGTGGCCCGGGTCCGGCTTTTGTACACCGCAGCAGAGTGTCTCGTGAAGATTAACGGTGCATTGTTGGCTCCCATTCGCTTTGGGAGGGGGGTACGCCAGGGGTGCCCCATGTCTGGGCAGTTGTACTCGGTCTGTGTGGAGCCATTCCTGTGTCTTCTTAGGAGGCGGTTGGCAGGCCTGGTTCTACCAGGACCGGGGGTGGAGGTGGTTCTCTCGGCCTATGCCGATGACATTCTCCTTACGTTCACTGATCCTGTTGACCTGCGGAGGATGCACGAATGCCAGCAGGTGTTCTCAGCTGCTTCGTCCGCTAGGATCAACTGGAGTAAGTGCTCCGGACTTCTAGTAGGCCAGTGGCGGGTGGACTCCCTGCCGGAAGAGATGAAGGATCATGCGTGGAGTACCACGCACCTCCTCTACCTGGGGATCTACCTGAGTCCCACTGAGGATGCATGGCCGGCGAACTGGCAGGAGCTAGAGACGAAAGTCGTCGCCCGGCTGGGACGCTGGTCAGGCTTGCTTAGGGTTATTTCTTTCCAGGGTAGGGTGCTGGTCATAAACCAGCTGGTGGCCTCAATGTTATGGTACCGGCTGGCCACTCTTGTCCCGCCCTCTACCTTTGTAAATGCTGTACAGAAGTGGTTAGTGGATTTCTTTTGGGGAGGGAGGAAACACTGGGTCTCAGCCGCAGTCCTGAGTCTCCCGCTAGAGGAGGGTGGCCAGTCCTTGGTATGCGTGCGTACCCAGGTGGCGGCTCTCCGTCTCAGGACTCTGCGGAGGTACGCGGAGGTACGTGTACGCGGAGCACGCTCTGGCCACGTATTTTTTCCGCCAGGGCCAGTGCCTAAGGGGGGTTTGGCGGCTCCCGGTGGCGGGCATCAGCCGACCCGCCACACGGGACATGCCAAGCTTTTACCGCGATGTGTTGAGAGTGAGGAATTTGGTCATCTTCAGTCAGCGCGTTGCTCCTCAGGGGGAGGGGGGTGTTGTGGCTGTGGTGGGGGCCGGTCCTCACGCTGTCGCGGTGGGTGTTGGGGAGCGGCGTGAGCTTTGAGTGATTCCGGCCGAGCTTACCCCCGCTCCGCCGGAACTGCTCATCGGGCCCAGGCTCCGGAATATTTCCCGGGAGCCGGCCCCACACAACTTGAGCCGCCTCTCCCAGATGCCCAGCGTGCCGTTCCGTGATGCAGGCAGACGTTTGCTGTATAGGATGCTCCTGCACACTCTGCACCTCCTCGCCTTCGTCTTCCGTCCGGATACGCCGTGGCGATCCGTGTTACCACCTGATGGCGGGGGTGGTCCCCAGTGGAGGTCTCTCTACAAGGGTGTCCTCCCCCTTTACATCGGGGACCTGGGGTGGCGAGTGTTGCACAGAGCCGTTGTGTTTAATAAATTTTTGAGCCGGTTCACGGACACGCCGGCCGCCTGTATTTTTTGCGGCGAGGAAGAGTCCGTGTTCCACATGTACATGGAGTGTGTGAGGTTGCTGCTCCTGTATGAGTATCTGAAGGGGTTGCTCCTCAAGTTTTGGCTGCATTTCAGTCCTACGATCCTGGTGTTTGGGCTCGGGGCTGGGAGTGGGGAGGGCCGGTCAGGAGGGTGGGATTTCCCTGTCGGTTTGCTCCTGGGCCTGGCCAAGATGGCCATTCGTGGGTCCAGGCAGCGGGCGGTCGATGGTCTTGCCAGAGTCGGCTGCCTCCCCCTCTTCCGGGCCTACGTCCGTGCGCGCGTGTCCCTAGAGAGGGAACACGCGGTGATCACGGGGACTATGGAGGCCTTCCGTGAACGCTGGTCACCACGGGGGGTTGAGAGCATTGTAAATAATGAAGGCAATGTTGTATTATAATGATTACCTGATGTTTTGTAACCTCTGATTGTGGTTTTGATGTGATGTATCATGTGATTGTGCTGAATAAAGTCTTTGAAAGAAAAAAAAAGAAAAAAAAAAAAAAAGTGAGTGATGGAGAGAGAGAGTGTTAGAGAGAGAGAGAGTGGGGGAGAGAGAGTGCGGAGGGGGGGGTGAGAATGGGGGGGGTAGAAACTGAAATAAACACTTCAATTTAAAATATATGACAGGCAATGATGTTATTTTTTCTGCTTAATCTGCATCTTTGAGCAACGGGGCGATTGGGTGAATGTGAGGGGCTGGGGGTCCCGGAGCGGGGCCGGCGATGGGATCATCCGCCCGGGACTGACAGCTGGAAGATGCGGCGGTGAATGTGAGGAGCCGGAGCCCGGAGCGGAGAGACTGCCGCCGCCCTCTGGGATGCGCTCAGGGCGCGGGTTTATTAATGAGCCGCAGCGCTGAGGTGAGCGGATATTTCACCGCGATCTTCACCTGCTCCCTGAACTTGGACTGGGTCACCGCGTAAATAAATGTGTTGGTGCAGCAGCTGAGATTCTTCAGCAAATACCCGAGGTCGTTAAAGATATATTGAGAATCATTCCGATCATTTCCAATCCCTGTGATCTGATAATAGACGAAGTTTACAACGTTGGTCAGCCACAGGAGGATGAAGCTGCCGGAGATGGTGAAAAGTAAAACCACAGACCTCCTCCTGCGCTCCATCTCCGGGTCACTGCGCTTCTCCCCCTTGCTCTGACCCCTCAGCCCCTGACGGACCCGACTGGCCACTAAAATGTGCCGGACTGTCAGAGCGTTGAGCAGCAGGATCACAGCGAAAGGGAGGAACGGAATTAAAACCGTATCGATCCAGTCAAATGCCACCCACCCGGGGTCAGTGTAATAACTGTCCACCAGGTCACAGCCCCACGGAACATTGTCGATGGTTGTCCAGTGTTCCAGTGTGAAGTAGCGGGGAACGTTTTTCAGACACAGCAGAACGCCGGCTGTTGCGAGAACCGCAGCCGCAGTTTTCCCGGTGCAATATTTAGTTTTCAGCTTCTGGCAACAAATGGCGACAAAGCGATCAAAGGTGAAAGTGACGGTGAACCAGACAGAACAGTCTGTTGCTGCAGTCCTCAGTACAAGGACAACACTGCACACAGGGGTGATGGTCAGGAAACTCCAATAAAAGTAATGTAATCTGATCCAATACAAAATGACGTCGGTGATCAGGGTGAGTAGATCGGCCGCTGCCATGGCCACCAGGTAGCGAGTGGTGCAGGTGGAGAGGCCGCACTTTCCCCGGGACAGGATCACAATCGCCACTAAATTCACTGCGGAAAGAGAAGGGGACGGACACTGGGCATTACTGAACACGGTCTCCGGGGCTGAACACCGGCTCCACTTTCAGCTGGAGATCAGGAGTGTTGGAGTCGGTGCGCGGCTGCAGGTTTAACAATGTCAGACCCGGCTCCGACTGTGCCCGACCTGCCTGCTTCAGGGGAGAGGAGATAAGGCGACGGGCGGGGTAAAGGACGGGGATGGAAAGAGCAGCCGCCCGCTACAATAGGCGGAATGGTCCTGTCTACAGTTAACCCCGCTCACAGTCTCTGATGGGGACGGTTTGACAGACTTAACCGTGACCGGCCGCGTTTAACCAGGGCTCTGGGAACTCGGCATCTGATGGGGACGAGGAGGGTTCCAGAGGGAAGGCAGAGACAACTTAGGGTCCGGCAGCAGAGCGGCTCCCTTAATGGATTCATTCCACAGTGAGTTCAGTTCTGTAACAACACACGCCGGTAGATCCGCGGCCATCGGTTCAGGTGATCGATCCAATTATTGACCAACAGGCGGGTGGAATCCGACTGTGACAGACTCCACAGTGAGACATGTCCACAGGAGCGGGTGTTCACTCTGATCAATAACTCAGACACAGTGAACTTCACAATGTAAACCCTTTCCCAGTCACACCGTCCCGGAGAGCTGCCTGTCCCGAGCACTGGGACAACTCTGGGCAAGGTCCCACTGAAGGCAAGAACAACATTCTAGTGGGTCCCGGCAGTGGGAGGAAAAGAGGGTTAGATTCGGCTGTCTGAAAATGAGAAAAATCACAGAGTTAATTGAAAGATATTTCACTGAGAGGATTGACATACTTCACATATTCCTGCCCAACGATCATCAGTTTGCAAGCTTGTAACATGAACAGAATCAGGTGTTCACACCGGTTAACGGACGGAGTTATAAAACTTGAATTGTTCTGCTCACTTACCAGGGACTCCAACGGCAGCAATGATCACGTACAAGATTTTCTCCACGGCGTAATATTCCCAAAGCTTTTCCCCCATTTTCTCTGCCCAGCGACGTGTCCCCGTGAGCTACCGGTAATCTCTCGGAATGAAATGCTGGGTCAGAACATTCCCGGAGATTTTATACCATTTCCACCTCCACCGGGACAGCGAAGTTTCATCAGAGGTAAAAAAAGAACTTTTGAAAATATTCGCAAACAGATGACATCAGCCAAGTGAAATCCCTGCTGAGACAGGTCGTGATTTATTCAGGGATTTGATTGAGAAACTCCGAAGACTTGGAATTGTGGCGACACTGAGGGATGGAAATTGGGAGCGGCTTTGTTCCAGCAATGGGGATATTGTTTCAAACTCCATCGGATCCAACTCTCCACCACATGTTGTTTGTCTGATTTCCTTCAATCTGCTTCACTCCGTGAGGCAATCCCAAATTCCAGGGACCCTCTCAGGGCTTCTGGCGCCCAGTTTGAAGGTGGACTGGGCGACGTTTGTCCACAGGTTGAGGAATTAGATCAACAAATGACCTCGGACTAAAATGGCCCCTCCACTCTGCTTCACCACTCAATATGATCGCGGCTTAACTGACTGCAACCTCACCCCCACACTCCCGGCGAGGCCGGTAACCATTCACTCCTTGCTTGCCTGCAGTGGGGCTAATTTTGCGCCGGGACAATAACATTCTCTGCCTTCGTCACCTCTGAGCAGGAACGACCCAAATACTCACGACACTCAGAGAACAGAAACATTGTGGTTTCAGAATTGTCCGAAACCCAAATAAAACAGTGAATGATGCGGGACATCTCCCTCCTCCCTTTCTCTCTCCCTCCATCCTTACTGCTGTCCTCTCCTTGAACTGTGACTCTCTCTCCTACCCTATCTATTCTCTCTCTCTGCATCTCAGTCTCTGTGAACCTTTCACCCCTTACCCCTCCCTCCCCTCTCACTCTCACTGCATCTCTCCCTCAGTTTCTCTCTCTCTATCTCACCCTTCTCTCTCTCCCTTTTGCCAACCCACTCGCTCTGAACTCCCCTCTCTCTTCATCTTCCCATTCTCCCTTTGATAGTTCACTCCCCCTCCATCTCTTCCCCTTTCCTCTTCTCAGCTATCTCCCCCTATCTGTCTCTCTCTCTCTTTTCCCCAACTCTCCTCCTGTTCGCCCTCACTTCTCTCTCCAGCGCCAATCTTGGGCAGCGCGGTTAGAACGGTTAGCCGCCATGGGATGTAACAGCTGTCCCTGGGGAGGGGAGAGAGTGTTTCCTACACCAGTCTCTATGACCCGCTCCCGTCCGGCCCCTCCACCCCCTCTCTGTGACCCCCTCCCCTCCCGCCCCTACACCCCCTCCTGTCTCTGTGACCCCCTCCCCTCCCGCCCCTACACTCCCTGTCCCTGTCTCTGTAACTCCCCTCTCGTCCTCTCCAAAGCCCCCACACCCTTCCTGTAATGGGGGCGACCAGAATTACACGCAATACTCCAAATACAGCCTGACCAAAGTCCTGGAAAGATGCATCTTGACGTCCCGGCTCTTGAAATCGATCCCCGGCAGATGAAGGCAAGCGGACCACACGCCTTCTTCACCGCTCTGTCTACTTGTGTTGCCACTTTACTGGGAGCTAGAAACATAGAAACATAGAAAATAGGTGCAGGAGTAGGCCATTCGGTCCTTCGAGCCTGCACCGCCATTCAATATGATCATGGCAATATGTTCCGGAGTTTATCAGGAACAGTTTCTTCCTCTCCACAATCAGACAACTGCACGGAGTTAGTATTTAGAGTCACAGAGTGATGCAGCGTGGAAACAGGCCCTTCCTTCGCCCCAACTTTCCCACACCGGCCAACATGCCCCATCTACACTAGTCCCACCTGCCCACACCGACCAACATGCCCCATCTACACTAGTCGCACCTCCCCACACCGACCAACATGCCCCATCTACAATCGTCCCACCTGCCCACACCGACCAACATGCCCCATCTACACTAGTCCCACCTGCCCACACCGACCAACATGCCCCATCTACACTAGTCCCACCTGCCCACACCGACCAACATGCCCCATCTACACTAGTCCCACCTGCCCACACCGACCAACATGCCCCATCTACACTAGTCCCACCTGCCCACACCGACCAACAAGTCCCATCAACACTAGTCCCACCTGCCCGCGTTTGGCCCACATCCCTCCAAACCTGTCCTATCCCTGTACCTGTGCAAGTGTCTCTTAAACGTTGTGATAGTCCCTGCCTCAACTTCCTTCTCCGGCTGCTTGTTCCATACACCCACCGTGTGGAAAGGTTGCACCTCGGGTTCCTATTAAATCTTTCCCCCCTCACCTTAAACCCATGTCCCCTGGTGCTCGATTCCCATTTGGAGTATTGTGAGCAGTTTTGGGCCCCATATCTGAGGAAGGATGTGCTGGCTCTGGAGAGGGTCCGGAAGTTTACAAGAACGATCCCAGGAATGAGTGGATTAACCTACGATGAGCGTTTGGCGGCACTGGGCCTGTACTCGCTGAAGTTTAGAAGAATGAGGGGGGACCTCATTGAAACTTTACCGAATAGTGAAAGGCCCGGTTAGAGTGGGTGTGCAGAGGATGTTTCCACTAGTGGGAGAGTCTAGGACTAGAGGGCACAGCCTCAGAATTAAAGGACATCCCTTCAGGAAGGAGATGAGGAGGAATTTCTTCAGCCAGAGGGTGGTGAATCTGTTGGATTCTTTTCCACAGAGGGATGTGGAGGCGAAGTCAGTGGATATATTTAAGGCAGAGATGGACAGATTCTTGATTAGTGCGGGTGTCAGGGGTTAACGGGAGAAGGCAGGAGAATGGGGTTAGGAGGGAAAGATAGATCAGCCGTGATTGAATGGCGGAGTGGACTTAATGGGCCGAATGGCCTAATTCTACTCCTATCACTATCTTCTCATTAGCTTCTTGATCGGTGCCTCTTCACGTTCTCCACAGACGCTGCCTGACCCCCTGAGTTACTCCAGCATTCTGTGAAACGTCACCTAACCATGTTCTCCACAGATGCTGCCTGACCCGCTGAGTTACTCCAGCACTCTGTGAAACGTCACCTAACCATATTCTCCACAGATGCTGCCTGACCCGCTGAGTTACTCCAGCATTATGTAAAACGTCACCTATCCATGTTCTCCACAGATGCTGCCTGCCAGACAATGGTTCGGCCCTGGACCTTCCTTCTCTCTTCAGCATTATTCCCAGACGGGTGCCAGTCCGAGCTGTCGTTTGTTCATTTTCTCCGCAGATCTCACTTGACGCGCTGACATCCTCCAGCACTTTGTACATTGTTCAAGATTCCAGTATCTGCAGGCCTGGCATCCCCACCATCAATACCAAAGATACTAAAGGAACAAGTTAGACCACTTGACCCTAAAAACCGTAGTACATCCAGGAGGCCATTTTAGTAGGCAGAAACTTGTAGAAACATTTAAAAAGAAAAATAACAAAAATCTGTGAATTGCAGATGAGATATATTCTACATTTTGATGGTATAATCACACATACTGTTCCCCCAAAACACTGATTGCACTGCGAGAGGCATAACGAGAGGTGATGTATTGCCTACTAACATGGCTCCTTTCCGTACGAAACTTCAGTATGGGCGATTTCAAAGGAGTGGTCCATCTTTTTCCTCTAGTATCTTTGATCAATACCATGTGCGGTACCACTGACCGGAATCTCGGCGGAACAGTCAGGTAATGTCGTAGCTTGGCTTGGTGAAAGTGGAAAGACGATGGCAGTTGACGATAGATGCTCAGATTGATGTCCTTTTACTAGTGCACAACGGGGATTGATGGTGGGCACACTGTCGTTTTTCATCTATGTTAAAGATTTAGCTGACAATGCTTTTAACATGGTTAGTACGTTTGCTGACGATGCTAGATCGCTAGTGTAGGTGACATTGAAGGTGCTTATCGAAGATCACATCAGGTTCAAGATGAACAGGGGAAATGGATCATATGTTGAAAGACTGGAGCGACTAGGCTTGTATACAATGGAATTTAGAAGGATGAGAGGGGATCTTATCGAAACGCATAAGATTATTAAGGGGTTGGACACGTTAGAGGCAGGAAACATGTTCCCAATGTTGGGGGAGTCCAGAACCAGGGGCCACAGTTTAAGAATAAGGGGTCGGCCATTTAGAACGGAGATGAGGAAAAACTGTTTTTCTGTGGAATATTTGGAATTCTCTGCCTCAAAAGGCAATGGAGGACAATTCTCTGAATGCATTCAAGGGAGAGCTAGATAGAGCTCTTAAGGATACCGGAGTCAGGGGTGTGGGGAGAAGGCAGAAACGTGGTTCTGATTGAGAATGATCACATTGAATGGCGGTGCTGGCTCGAAGGGCCGAATAGCCTATTCCTGCACCTATTGTCTATCGTCTATTGTCTATTGACTGTCTGAAAGTGCGATGTGTAGTGTTTGGTCAACTACTGGGTGGTAATTATTGAAGCAAGTCATCAAATCTTTTGGGAACTGGAAAGATGGACACTTCCTTGAAGAAGGTGGGGACTGCAGACGGCGATATTCAGTGGCGAGAGGTTGGAGACCTCGGCCAATAGCGTGGCCCGTTGACTGGTGCACGATTTCAAAACTCGACCAGGGACTACATTTGGCCGATTGCCGGAAATTTACCGGCCGTTTTCCGAGAATTTACCTGAGTCAAATATGTCATAATGTTGAAAAATGTAGAGAAGATTTACGAGGATGTTGCCGGGACTAGAGGGCCTGGGCTACAGAGATAGATTGGGCTGGTTAGGTCTTTATTCCTTGGAGCGCAAAATACTTCAGGCTGAACATAAAGGTTTATAAAATTATGAAGTGAATAGATACTGTATATGCAAAGTCTATTAAGCATGGTAGCGACTTAATTACTGGAGATGTTAGGATCAAGGCAAGAGTGAATGATGACGTAACGGCAACGAGGGGGTGGGCTGACCTTTTCACAGATGGCCGTGGTTACATAGAACCAGTTCTGGAGAAAATTGTTGAGGTAGTTGCAATAGGGCAATTTAAATGCCACTTGGTCAGTTAGGCGGATAGGAAAACTTTAGAGCTTTGGAGCTAAACGTGGGCAAATTGGAGTAGTTTAGACATGGCATCTTGCCCGATATGGAGGAGTTGGACTGCAGAGAATGCTTCCGAGCTGAATGACTCTATGACTCCATGATCTCTGCCGCCGGTATGTTATATAAAGACCAATAGGTGATGGGGGAAAGCGTCTTGGCGAAACTTTATTGGCTTGTTCAGAGCAGTTTATCCAGTAGAGATGCAGCGACCAGCTTCTAAACTGTGATGGTATTCAAGCCCTGGTGCAGCTGCCTGGCATTCGCTCTATAAAAACCAGCCTCAAGCGTTATATCGAATTTTCTTTTGGTATCCCTGTCAGCATTGCGGAGAACACACATCCTTCGTGTACAGTTCAGGGTCATCTTACTACAAAACCTCTTACCTGGATATTAACGAAGTGTGTATCTCCCTGTTCATCCAAGTTGTCTGTTTGAGGTGGAACTTAATTGTCTCTGTTCGAATGAAGCCATCGGTGTATTTTGTTGATGCAAACGGCGATGACCATTAAATATGCATAGAAACATAGATAATAGGTGTATGAGGAGGCCATTTGGCCCTTCGTACCAGCACCGTCATCCATTGTGATCATGGCAGATCATCCACAATCAGTAACCTGTGGCTACCTTCTCCCCATATCCCGTGATTCAACTAGCCCCTAGAACTATATCTAACTCTCTTTTAAATTCATCCAGTCAATTAGCCTCCACCACCTTCTATGGAAGAGAATTCCACAAATTCACAACTCACTGGGTGAAAACGTTTGTTCTCACCTCGGTTTTAAATGGTCTCCCCTTTATTCTTAAACTGCGGCCCCTGGTCTTCGACTCCCCCAACACAGGGAACATTTTTCCCGCATCTTGCTTGTCCCTGTCCTTTTGTAATTTTATACGTCTCTATAAGATCCCCTCTCATCCTTCTAAACTCCAATAAATACAATGAATACAAGCCCAGTCTTTCTAATCTTTCCTCATATGACAGTCCCGCCATCCCGGGGATTAACCTCGTGAACCTACACTGCACCGCCTCAATAGCAGGATGTCCTTCTTCAAATTAGGAGACCAAAACTGCACACAATACTCCAGATGTTGTCTCACCAGGGTCCTATACAACTACCGAAGGACCTCTTTACTCCTATACTCAAATCATATTCCTGTCTATCTTCTCATCACAAACCTTAAGTAGACCTCGTTGTGCACTGACCACTGCTGTCTTACTCTTCTATTAGCGCCACGTTCAGAAATCCCTGCCTGTAACACGACAGGAGCAACATCGTTAGCTCTCGTCAGATGGCAAATGGGAGGGATCAAGAGTAAAGTGTCAGGGAGGTTTTATTGTTACATGTCGCAAATAGAACAGGGAAAGTGTTACTTGAAGCATCACGAAAGAATATGCATAAACAGTGCTAATAAAAACAATATATGAAGAAATAAACAAGCAACAATAGTGCATAAACAATCAATTTCCCAATTCTATGTGGTTTGGAGGTTGTAGTGTTTAATGGCCTCATGGTTGTAGAGAAGAAGCTGATGCTGAACCTGGACTTTTCAGGCTCCTATGTTTTCATTCCGATGGCAGGAATGAAATGATTGTGTCGCCTGTGTCACTGATGAAGCTGGCTGCCTTTTTGAGGCAGCAACTCCTGTAGATCCCGCGATGATTGGGAGCTCAGTCCCCTTGATGTATCTAATGGGTAGTACTTACTTTTTACCGTCTTCCTCGCTCTTGGGCCTTCAAGTTGTCGAACCAGACCGTGATGCAACCGGGCAACATGCTCTCCAATGCACAAGTGTAGAAATCCAAGAGAGTATTGACAGACCGAATCTCCTCAATCTGCTCAGAAAGTAGATACGTTGATGAGCTTTCTTTATCATTGCATTAATGTGCCGAGTCCAGGAAAGACTTTCAGAGACATGCACGTCCAATAATTTGAAGATTTTGGCTCTGTCCTCCGTCGTCCTGTAGACCCACACAGGATTGTGGGACCACATTCTTCCACTTCCAATGGCCATAAACATTTCCTTGTGCATTCTGTCAATGAAAGCAAGGCTTTTGCTCTGGACCTCCAGGCATTCTAGATGGTGGTGTAACCCAGAGAGCGGATGCCCAGTGTGAGACTGTAGGCATGCTGAGTTTAGATACCATTGCACCCCTGAAGTTGGATTGATTGATATCACCGCAGATAATGAGCAGGGCATCAGGGTTTAGTCCTTAAAGGTAGTTCATGACCGGGTATAATTCGTCCACTGCCACCTTACGTTTGGGTTTGGGTGTTATGTGATCGTAGACGCGTTGATAGAGATGAATTGCCCCAGTAAGTAAAAGGTACGGCACTTAGTATTCCAGGTGGTCGCCTGAACTATACGTAGCATTCGTGAGACCAAACTTCGAGCACTGAGCGCTGTTCTGGTCTTCGAGTTATTGGAAGGAACGTCGGGGCGTGGGGGGGGGGCGGGGATCACATGTTGTTGCCTGGAAGGGAGGGCTTTAGAGTTAAAGAGAGACCGGACAAGTTGGAATGTTTTCCACGGAGAGTGGATGGTTGACCGCTGACATTACAGAAGTATATATCGAAGGTATTTATTCACAAAATGCTGGAGTAACTCAGCAGGTCAGGCAGCATCTCGAGGGAGAAGGAAGTATATATCATCATTATATAGCATATAGCATAGGGAGACGGTGCTGTCGTTTTCCAGGGTGGTGAGTTTAGAGCTGGATAAAATAGTTTTCAAGGGAGAGACGATAGCGTCAGAAGAGACCTGAGAGGCAACTCGGTTACACAGGAAGTTGTCGGTAGGTGGAACTGGGTGCCAGATGAAGCTGACGTGATGTGCTTCGATTAGAATGTACAAGAGACATTTGAAAGTATAAGTAGATAAAAATGGATGGTGGGCCATGGAGAAAACGTGGGGAAGTTGGACTGAATTATTTCGACATATTGCTCGGCATCGGCTTCCGGTTCCAAAAGGTCTTCGTTCGTGCTGTTTGACTATAACTCTATAAATGGCATCGTCATTGTGTTTGACTGTAAGAGTCTCAGAGACTATGTGGGCAATCAGCCTGTCATTGTGTTTCCAGGACAGTCCGCGGTAGGGCATCATTTAGAATCCACCTGGCCTGGTTGAAAAATACTTTAAACAAATAAATAATATTTAATATTATTTGAAGCGAGCTGTTCGATGTCTTGATTTTGGCTTCTGGGCCAATTAAGCACAGAACCATATCTGGGGAATAAAATCCTGGGGATTATGTAATTTCGAGCTTTTGAATAATGGGGACATGAAGTGGACGGCAAGCGAACTGCAAACAAGCGCGGCCTCACCAACGTCTTGTAAACTGTAATATAACGTCCCAACATCTGCACTTAATACCGTAACAAATGAAAGACATCGTGCCAAAACTTCACTACCATCGTATCCACCGGGGACTCAAAATCCAGTGATCTGTGACGTGCACTCCTCGATCTACCTGTTCTACAGTACTCCGCAGCATCGAACCGATCACTGGGATGGACCTGGCCTGACTTACATCAATAAAGCAAATCACAGATATCCAAACTAAATGCCGCACGCTATTCCACCGCCCACTTTCCCAGCTGATTAACATCCCAACGACATTCTTAATATGCATCTTGGCAATCCACCATCCCACCTGCCTTAATTTTTATTTTTGTAAAGTTAGTAATCATACCTTGCACCATCTGAATCAATTCGTTGATATAGATAACAGACAGCAATTGTCCCACCGCTGTGTATGCCAATAGTCACCGACCTGCAGTCATAAAGTTTACGTTCATGTGGAATGGTTAATTCGGTTTCTAGATTCCATGAATCTCTCGTGACCTGCTGTGTGTTCAATGTAAACCAACATCTCCTGTTCCTTGTATCTACATTCTTTATCTCCATGGTGCGGAACAGAATATAAATATTGAGCAAGGACGTGCTATATTCAAACGACAGAAATCAATAAATCACAACTAAACACCAATTGGACGTGAAATGGAAAATATATTTTTCAGGGTCTCTGGGTTCTCACGTCTTTCATTGTCATTGGACCTCTCTCCCATTACTCAAGGAAGAGAGGGAATCTTATCGAAACGTATAAGATTATTAAGGGGTTGGACACGTTAGAGGCAGCAAAGATGTTCCCAATGTTGCGGGAGTCCTGAACAAGGGGCCACATTTAAGAATAAGGGGTTGGTCATTTAGAACGGATATGAGGAAAAACTTTTTCAGTCAGAGTTGTCAATCAGTGGAATTCTCTGCCTTAGACGGCTGTGGAGGCCGATTCTCTGAATGCATTCAAGAGAGAGTTTAAGGATAGCGGAATCAGGGGGATATGGAGAGAAGGCAGGAACGGGGTACTGATTGAGAATGATCAGCCATGATCACATTGAATGGCGGTGCTGGCTCGAAGGGCCGAATGGCCTCCTCCTGCACCTATTGTCTATTGTCTACCGCAGTAGCAGTTTCACCTGAAGACATCAACATCTTAACAAAGCTGCAGGAAGCAGTTTCATTTGGATGAATTAATTGGCTGAAAGTTTCCATGATTTACTGGTACGTTTATGCATTCTGGTTGTAAAATATAAAATGTGCATTTTACAGATCCATTCCCTGCAGTCTATTTGTGAGATTTCGATAAACTATCTTGAGATCTTCACACGCTTGTAACATGTAGTACGAACCTGAGTTCGATATTGCTTCTTGCATCCTTAACCACGGACACTTGTTCACACTTTACACTTTCTCATTGGTTTCCTTTAGCGAAATTAGCCTTTCACTGTCGGATGTGGTCAGAATGGGGTCTGTGGCGCTGTATTCAGATCCCAGTATCTACTGATTTGGAAGCCGCTCCGGACATTGAGGCAAGTTTTAACCAGTTGTCCCTCTGTTTGGTTTGTTGTTGTCTTCAGCTGGGCGCCATTTCCATCTCGTTGCATCATCCTTCCGCCGTGGAACACGCGCCATCCTTTCAACCGACCACACACCTTCTCACTTGTTTTTTCTTTAATTTTCTGTGCTTTCAATCGACGGTGCTGGGTTTATACACTCAAGTACACAAATTAAGGGCTTGGTCAATTTTAGGGCATCACATTAAATTATCATTTATGGGAAGGTCCTTATATATGGTAATTATGGGAGAGCACCAATAAATGTTCAATTAGGGGAGGACACCACAAATGGGGATTTGCGGGTGCACCGTTATTGAAGTATGACGGGTGGAAAAACAACAAATACGAAATTAGCGGAGGGAAACTGTAAATGTGGAAATAGGGGAGTGCTCCCGCAAATGGGAAATCAGGAGAAGGCAAACCTACGTAGAATTAGGGGAGGGTCCTGCTTGTTTCGGTGAATGGTCCTACTTCTCTCTGTCAGTACTCATGTCTCTTTGTCTCTGTGTTTTCCCCGTCTCTATCTGCTGGTGTTCCTGGCTCTATGTGTGCTCCTGATGTTCGCCTGAAAGAATTCCCACGGTGTGTGAAAAGAAATACACAGGAACATGCGCCCATCCACACAGCTAAATAAACAATACAATGAACAAACTGGAGCTAGGAACATTACTCAGCATTGACCTGTTCCACTGTGTCCCTTCAGTACATTCTATGTGTTCCTACGTCCAGGCTCGCCTCATCTATCCTGTAGGGATTGTTCCATTTCGCCCTGTCCCTCGGACACATTTCAGGGAAATCTGACCACGAAGCTGTGCTTCTGCTCCCTGCCAACAAACAACAATTGAAGCAGGAGGATCCGATGTAGAGAGTTGTTAAGAGCTGGTCAACGGACGCGGACGACATCTTACGCGACTGCTTTAAGACAGTAGACTGTTCCATGGTCATGGATTCTGTAGCTAACCTGAACGAATGCGCCTCTGCCGTGACTGACTTCATCAACAAGTGAGTGCAAGACTGTGTGCCGCCGAAGTCAATCCGAGTGCTCCCCAATCGGAAACCATGGATGTACATTCACAGGTCCGATGCACACAAGTCAAACGATCCCAAGCGGTCCAAGAAGCCAGGCTCTGGTCTCTGCAAAGCCATCAAGGATGCCAGGAGGCAATACCTGTTCAAACTTGCGTCCCAGTACAATCTCTGGGTCACACGGTGAATGTGGCAATGTCTGATTCAGATAAATGGATTCAAAGAATGTTCAGCCAATATCATTGGTGATAGTGCAAACCCACCTGATGAACTGAATACTTTGTATGCCCGCTTCGAGCAGGAGGTGAGTTCATATCATATCATATCATATATACAGCCGGAAACAGGCCTTTTCGGCCCACCAAGTCCGTGCCGCCCAGCGATCCCCGTACATTAACACTATCCTACACCCACTAGGGACAATTTTATTTTTTTTAATAACATTTTTACCCAGCCAATTAGCCTACATACCTGTAGGCTCTTCAGACTCCATAGTTCTACATAGTTCTGGCTCTTCAGACTCCAGTGTGGCACTCCGCAGGGTGACAGTTGCAGAGGTTACATCGGCCTTCCTGTGGGTAAATCCACGAAAAGCAACAGGCCTAGACGGAGTTCCTGGCCGTGTCCTACGTAGCTGCGCGGAATCGCTAGTACCTGTATTGGTGGACATCTTTGTTCTCTCCCTACTCCGTTCTCAGGTACACAGTTGCTTCAGGTACACATCATTCCAGTGTCGAGGAATGGCAAGACCTCAACTTTAAACGACCACCGAACAATGGGCTTGACATCCACCATCATGAAATGTTTTGGGAGGCTTTGGGAAATTACATCGCCATCGCACCTGAAAATTGCTACAAAATCAGTTCAAGCCGAACAATAGAAATAGAAATAGCCGATCATGCTTACTTATTGCTAAAGTCGATTTGGTAGCTATATTCCAAATGTTGTGGCGGTATAAATGCACCATCTTCAACATGTCTCAACTATCGTTACTGAAAGCTCGTTCTTTATACCCATCACCATCTGAGTGTAAAGGTCTTTCCTTCCAGTTCCTTGTAAATCTTGCCTCTAACACTGGAATTTAGAAGGATGAGAGGAGATCTTATCGAAACGTATATGATTATTAAGGGGTTGGACACGTTAGAGGCAGGAAACATGTTCCCAAATGTTGGGGGAGTCCAGAACAAGGGGCCACAGTTTAAGAATAAGGGGTAGGCCATTTAGAACTGAGATGAGGAAAACGTTTTTCAGTCAGAGAGTTGTGAATCTGTGGAATTCTCTGCCTCAGAAGGCATTGGAGGCCAATTCTCTGAATGCATTCAAGAGAGAGCAGGATAGAGCTCTTGAGGATAGCCGGGTCAGGGGGTATGGGGAGAAGGCAGGAACGGGGTACTGATTGAGAATGATCAGCCATGATCACATTGAATGGCGGTGCTTGCTCGAAGGGCCTAACGGCCTCCTCCTGCACTTATTGTCTATTGTCTATTGTCTATTAACCCTCTGACCTCTGTTATTTGCTTCTCCATTCTGGGTAAATGACAGTGCGTCCACACTATTTATTCCCCTAACGATTTATACACCTTTGTAACATTACCCCCCCCCCCCCCCCCCCCCCGAGCCTCCTGCCATCCAAGGAATATAGAACTTAACTCCAACTAGAGCTCGGGCCATAAAGATAATTATGAGCGAAGCCCTGCTTTAACTAACAACGGTGATACCACAAATGGAAAAAAAGTACATTGGCTGGACCGAGAGCCACGAGTCACACGGCAGAGAAACAGCCCAGCAACTATCCTTGTCTACGATTTCCAATGAATACGTCCCGTTTACAAACACATGCTCCGTAGATTATTATGCTTTGACGTTATCTCATTTAAAGAGCGCGATACGGAACTTCAACTCGGTGCAGAGATTGAAGTCATGATTTGTCCCTCGAAAAAAAAGTGGCCTTCAAAGGACCAACAGTTGATCAGATGGTCTACCCTGTCACCTTCACGATAGTACGTACGTACGGATAGTACGGTCTCTCATCCCTACTCCATGGTGAATATTTTTATATGGAACAGATGCGCCACCATACTGCGAACTGTGTTCTGCATTCTGTATCTTCCCTTTGCTTTATCTATTGTTCTTGTGTTTGAACTGATAATATCTGTATGTCGTATTTAATCCGTTTAGATCGCATGTAAAACAACGTTATTCATGCGCCTCGACACACGTGACAATAATGAACGTGAAACTGAAACCTAAATCTCAATCCACCTTTCAACTTAATTGTTTACACCTCTACAAACCAAGGAGGCTTCATAGTTAATAGAAGCATTGTATCATTAATCCTTTCCCTCAGAAAAGCCACCAGCATCCACAAAGACTCTTCACACCCCTACAACAGTCTGTTCGAACTCCTTCCATCGGGCTGACGATACAAGGCCTTCTACGCCCGCACCTCCAGACTCAGGAACAGCTTCATCCCCAGGGCCATAACTGCTATGAACCGGTCCTGCTGAGCCGGATGGTCACATCGCACAGTGATCCGGCACAGATCTACTTGCTCTTTATTCTGTCTTAAAACTGTTACGATTTGTTTCGTTGGGTTGTTGTTGTTTAAATTAAATAAATTATTGCATCGTATGGTAGGCGCATTCCCAATCTCGTTGTACCACTGTACAATGACAATAAATATATATTGTATTGTATTTTATTTACCTATGCATATCGGGACAGTTTAATACGAATTTTACATCGGGTTCAAAAAAGGATTGGTGTTCCTACCGATATCTCGTTCACCAAGTGCAAATATGTACCTCCCAGAAGAACGGTGGACTGGAATTATGCAAGGTGGCTTGAGAAAAGATTGTTAGTTATTCCAAATACTCGGACAAGTCTGGGTTTGGTGGAAATTATAAAACTACATGCAGAAAGATATTCTGTGTCATGAACTATATTCTTCATTCTGTATCTTCCCCTCAACCCGATCTATTGCACTTGTCTTTACACAGATTGTTTTTGTGTGAATGAATGAAAAGCATGTAAACCAAAGCTTTGCACTGCACCTCGTTACATGTGATAATAATAGACCTACCCTGACTAAATGACCTGTGATAAATAACAACTATGATCAGCGCGGAAATGGTCGTTCTACGATGCTGACTAAGATTGTACACGAGACACAGGCTGTGTTGATATAAAAGAGAAGGTGATGAGTGGCCGTTAACCAGAAATGGATTGTTCGGCAATGGCGAGAAGGTGAAGTGTGGGGACGGGAGTAAGACAACAAAACACATGCTGATACCGGGTTGCGGGCCGTAGTAATTCTCCGGCATTTGAAATACAAGAGGAGGTCAGGATATACTAAGATGGCAGAAGACATCCGGGGAAAGAAGGAATATATGTTATGTCAGAAGTTAATGATCTCATCAAAACTCCGATATTGACGAACAACATGCAGTGTGGTATCAATTTTCAAACTCAAAGCAACATTGGTGCTGCTCCTCAGCGAACCTGGACATTGTTGCAGAATCAGTTCCTGCTCTACATTTATTGCACTACAGCGACCTACTTATTTATTGCTACTGGGGAGAAGGCAGGCACATGTTACTGATTGTGGATGATGAGCCATGATCACAATGAACGGCGCTGCTGGATCGAAGGGCCAAATGTGCTCCTCCTGCACCTATTTTCAATGTTTCTACAAGCATATTGTCACATTTAATGGCAGCTTGGTCTGGGAATATCTCTGCCAGGACCGCGAGAAATTGCAGAGGGTTGTAAATATAGCCAAGTCTATTAGAGACCGCAGACCAATCATATTATCCATCTACATTCCATGCTGCATAACATTACCCAAACACCCAACATAATCAAAGACTTTGCCAACCCCGTTCAGTTCTACTTTCCCCAACTCCAAATGGTAGAGAAGCTTGAAAGCGCGCATCACGAGACTTAGGAATAGGTTCATTTCCTCCGTTATTGGGCTTATGAACGGTCCCTCCATAGGCTAGGATACTAATTCAATCCCCTCTACCCAATCATGGACATTGAACTTCGTCTGGGGTACAGATGTACAAACGTGCGCTGCAGTGCTGATACATGCATTCTGCAGGCTGTAACTTCCACTTTGCACTATCTATTGTCATGTGTCATACACCGCAGGGACAGGTCCTTCCACCCAGCCTGCCAACGCCGATCAATGTACCCCATCTACAACGTCCCAACTGCCGCCGTTGCCGTGAATCACTCTCAACTCTTCCTAGATGTGCTTGTCCAAATGTATTTTAAATGATGTTAAATAGGCATGCAATAGCCCATCTACAGTTTGTATTTCAACTACCTCCTTTTGCACCTCATTCTATATGTCTTCCACCCGCTGTGCGTATCCATACAGTTACCACGCTCTGAGTGGATCCACATACACAAGTGCCCTTTGTCCACGAGCTTGAACCGATAGTGTCAATACATAAGAAATGTAATCTCTTTCGATAGCATGTAGAACAAATTTGTTTGCTGTACTTCGGTACATGTAACAATATTAAACCTAAAACTGAAGCTAAAACCTAAAGTGCCTGTCACCCGCAGTGTTTAGAACAACACCAACATCGGTCATACAAGCATTGCTTCATCCGTCGTTCGAGCTGTGCACCTCGGCACAGTAAGTCATATTTTTCCTTTCTGTTTTCACAGAACTCGAGTTCTCCAATTGCACTTGTCCAGTTCTATGGAGAAGAGAATTAGTCAATGTGACCATATTCAGCACGACATTCTATGTAATGAACCATTTTCTGCATTCTGTATCTTCCTCGCTGTTCTTGAGTTTAAATTGATAACATCTGTATATCGTATTTAATCCGTTTAGATCGCATGTAAAACAACGTTATTCATGCGCCTCGACACACGTGACAATAATGAACGTGAACCTGAAGCCTAAATCTCAATCCACCTTTCAACTTAATTGTTTACACCTTTACAAACCAAGGAGGCTTCATAGTTAATAGAAGCATTGTATCATTAATCCTTCCCCTCAGAAAAGCCACCAACATCCAGAAAGACTCCTCACAACCCTGCAACAGTCTGTTCGAACTCTTTCCATCGGGCAGACGATACAAGGCCTTCTACGCCCGCACCTCCAGACTCAGGAACAGCTTCATCCCCAGGGATGACAATAAAGATGTATTGTATTGTAGTGGGTGCGGTCACCACAGAAATCAGGCCAGACGCCAGGTAAGTAGTAGCAATACTTTATTCCGCAACGAACACATACACCGCACTAAAACTCGTGAGTCGACACACCCAAAACCCTTTATAGCCCCAGACCACCTGACCCAAGGGAACTGACCCAGGAAGTGACCTAATGCCCCCCGTGCACTGAGTGCCGAGTGGGATGACCAAGGGAGTGGCCTAGTCCCCGGGCGCCATCACAGGACCCCCCCCAAGAACCGAAGGCACGAAACGGACAGGGGGACGGACGAAACGGCCAGCCCGCGTACGCGCCACGGCGGGCGCAGGAAACGGAACCACCCCGCCAGGGGAAGGCACCCGCGGGAACTCCGGGGGTAAGGGCCGGGACGCGGGACGACCCCGAGGGCGAGGCCGCGCCAGTAGAACCGGCTGGCTAACGTCCACGTGCGCCGGCTTCAGCCTCGAAATAGAGACCGTCTCAGGACGACCCCCCATGTCCAACACGAAGGTGGCAGAGCCCCGCTCAAGCACTTTGAACGGTCCCTCAGAAGGCCGCTGAAGGGGTGTCCGGTGGGCATCCCGACGCAGGAAAACAAAAGGGCAGTCCTGCAGGTCGGAAGGGACATGTGACCGCACCGAACCGTGGCGAGACGTCGGCACCGGCGCCAGCGAGCCCACCGTCTCCCGAAGGCGTTGCAGGACGGCCGAGGGCTGTTATGCCTGACCCTGGGCAGAGGGAACGAACTCCACGGGCACCGTCAGCGGAGCCCCGTACACCAATTCCGCCGAGGTAGTGGCCAAGTCCTCCTTGGGGGCGGTGCGGACGCCCAGTAAAACCCACGTTAACGCGTCAACCCTGTCCGGGCCAACGAGCCAGGCCTTCAGAGCGGCCTTGAGCTGGCGATGGAAACGCTCCACCAGGTCGTTCGCCTGCGGATGGTACGCTGTGGTGCGGTGCAGGTTAACCCCCAGCAGTTGGGCCATGGATGACTACAGCTCGGAGGTGAATTGCGGCCCTCTGTCGGATGTAATGTCAAGCGGAACCCCAAACCTGGCAATCCAATGTGCCGCCAAGGCACGGACACAAGTAGAGGCACACGTGTCCGGCAGTGGAACTGCCTCCGGCCACCGCGTGAAACGGTCCACCATAGTCAAGAGGTAGGTGAAACCCCGAGAAGGCGGCAGCGGCCCCACGATGTCCACGTGGATGTGGTCAAAACGGTGGCGAGGGACGGGGAAATCCTGGAACGGCGCACGCACATGCCGCTGTACTTTTGCAGTTTGGCACGGGATGCAGGTGCGCGCCCAATGTCCAACCTGCTTGCGTAACCCGTGCCAAACGAAACGGGAAGCCACGAGGGTCGTCGTCGCCCGAATGGAAGGGTGGGCCAGCCCGTGGAGCACCTCGAATACCCGGAGCCGCCAGGCAACAGGCACGATTGGGCACGGCTGCCCGATGGACACATCGCAAAGCAGCGTCGCGCCCCCAGTGCCACAGGGAACGTACTCCAACCTCAGGCCTGAAACGGCGGTACGGTAGGCGGACATCTCATTATCGGTCAACTGGGCCGCCGCCAAGGCTGAGTAGTCGATGCCATCGGCCACTTGCAGGACGTCATGGACCGCGGATCGAGACAAGGCGTCGGCCACCCGGTTGTCTTTACCCCCGATGAAACGGATGGAGGTAGTGTATTCAGAGACGAAAGCCAGCTGCCGCTGCTGGCGAGCTGACCACGGGTCGGACACCTTGGCGAACGCAAAGGTGAGGGGCTTGTGGTCCGTGTACGCGGTGAAGGTACGCCCCTCGAGGAAATAGCGGAAGTGGCGGACCGCAAGGTAAAGGGCAAGGAGCTCGCGGTCAAAGGCACTGCAGTTCCGCTGTGTGCCGCTGAGGTGCCTACTGAAGAAAGCGAGAGGCTTCCAACACCCATCCATGTGCTGTTCGAGCACCGCCCCAACCGCTACTTCCGAAGCGTCGACCGTCAGGCTAGTTGGTGCATCCGCCCGTGGGTGCACGAGCATCGTGGCCGCAGCCAGGGCTTCCTTGGCGTGTTGGAACGCCGCCACCGCATCGTCGGTCCACTCAACCTCCCTGCGCTTGCCCGCCATGAGGTGGAACAGCGGGCGCATGACGGCACAAATCGGTGGTAAAAAGCCACCATCCCAACGAACTCCTGGAGGCCCCGCACGGTGGTCGGGCGTGGAAACTGGCGCACCGCGTCCACCTTGTTCACCGCGTCCACCTTGCGGGGATCACGTGGTGGCCCAGGAAATCGATGGATGACACCCCGAAACGGCATTTGGTGATGTTGATGGCAAGCCCATGATCGCTAAGGCGCTGGCATAGCTGGCGGAGATGGGCAGCATGCTCCTGTCTCGAGCGGCTCGCCACCAAAATGTCATCAAGGTACACGAACACGAATTCCAGGCCACGGCACACACAGTCCATAAGCCGCTGAAAGGCTTGCGCAGCGTTCTTGAGTCCAAACGGCATGCGGAGGAATTCGAAAAGGCCAAATGGCGTCACGATTGCCGTCTTGGGGACGTCGTCGGGGTGGACTGGAATCTGGTTATAGCCACGCACCAGATCGACCTTAGAAAACACCGGGGCCCCAGCCAGGTGTGCATTAAAGTCCTGAATGTGAGGGACCGGATACCTGTCGGCGATTGTGGCATCGTTAAGCCGGCGGTAATCCCCTCCAGGACGCCAACCACCGTCCGCCTTGGGGACCATATGGAGCGGGGACGCCCACGGGCTGTCTGAACGGCGCACGATCCCCAGTGACCCCATAAGGCGGAACTCCTCCCGAGCGAGACGGAGCTTGTCCGGTGGAAGACGCCGCGCCCGGTCGTACAAGGGCGGGCCAGTAGTGGGAATTTGTTGCACCACCACATGCTTCGGGGCGGCGGAGTGGAACCGGGGGTCCAGAATATCGGGGAATTCGGCCAGAATTCGTGAGAACGTAGCGTCCACGGACGACAGGGGCCCATCAGGACGCACGACCGGGTCGCCCAAGCGGAGGAAAATGGGCTGCAGAGTGACGGAGTGCACTAAACGCTGCCGCTTAACGTCCACGAGCAGGGAATGTGCCCGTAGGAAATCCGCACCCAGCAGCAGCTGGGACACATCCGCGATCACGAATGGCTACGAGAAGCTGCTCGCCCCGAAGTTGAGAGAGATCATGCGCACCCCATATGATCAGATCGAAGTCCCGTTGGCTGCGGCGAGGAGGGGGCCGCGGTTGCCACTGCGGAGGTCAGCACGCGAAGGGGGAACAACGCTCACCTCCGCCCCGGTGTCCACAAGGAAACCAGCCCCGGAGCGGCGGTCCCACGCAAACACACGATGAATCTGGCCGGCCGCCGAAGCAATCACTGATGGCCGGCCCCAGCGTTTCCCGGGAACGAACAGGGCTGCCGGCATTGACGGGCCGAAGGGCCCCACCGCCGATGGAAGTAGCACCAGCCCCCTCTGCTGGCTTCCGTGAAAACGGACGGCTGTGCGGGCCGATCCGTCCAGCAGCGACCTCCGGTGGCGTATGGAGGAACTGCCGGCAGGCTGCGCGCGGCCCCCGGGTCCGACCACCAGCGACCTCCGGTGGCGGGTGGGGGAACTGCAGGCGGGCCGTGCGAAAAAGACGCGCCGCCGGCTGGGTGAGCTGCTGAAGCCGGATACCGTCGGGAAGGCTGTCGGGGAGGCTGTCGGGGAGCGGTAGTGATGCGGGCGATCGAGGCTCCTACCTGCGGGTAGTCGTCGGCCGTCGGATGGACTTCCAACGCGTCGAGGGCCAGCTGACGGGCCATCAAGAGCTCATCTGCTCGCCTGCCCACCGCCTGCATGTTGGTGAACGGGTCGTGGAGGAGCTGCTGGCGGAAATCGGACGGCAGCAGCATCAGGTAAACGTGTTTGAAGAGATAACCGGGCTCGTAGTCGCCCAGCAGTGCCAGCATGTCGGCCAGTAGTACCGACGGGCGGCGGTCACCCAGGCCCGGCATTCGGAGGATCCGGGCTGCCCGCTCGGCCTCCTAGAGGCCGAACTGTTGAAGGAGGAAGGCCTTGAGGGCCACGTACTTATCGGTCGCCGGGGGGTCGCGGAGGAAGGGTCGTACCAGGCGCGCGGTGGCCGGGTCGAGGGCGCCGACCACATGAAAGTACTTAGTGGCGTCGGCAGTTAAGCCCCGCAGGGCGAACTGTGCCTCGGCCTGGTCAAACCAGAAGTCGGGGTCCTCGGTCCACAATGGAGGCAGCCACACCGACACGGCGTGGAGAGCGGCGCGGGCGGCAGGGTCCAGAGGCGGCTGACTGGTAGAGTCGGGTAGTAGAGCGTTCAGGTCCATCGCGACTTGCGAAGGAATATCGGGGTCACCAGTGTAGTGGGTGCGGTCGCCGCGGAAATCAGGCCAGACGCCAGGTGATTAGTAACTATACTTTATTTCGCAACGAACACATACACCGCACTAAAGAACTCGTGAGCCGACACACCCAAAACCTTTTATAGTCCCAGACCACCTGACCCAAGGGAACTGACCCAGGAAGTGACCTAATCCCTCCCGTCCACTGAGTGCCGAGTGGAATGACCAAGGAAGTGGCCTAGCCCCCGGTCGCCGCCACAACATTGCATTAATCACTCTTCAGCCCACCTGACCAACCGATCAAGATGCTACTGCAGTTTTGTACAACCATCTTCACTATCTTAAAATTTGATGTCAATAAATAGTTCCTTGTTTTTGTTTATTTTGAGTGAGAGTTTTCTTTGCATCAATGTTCAAATGGGTGTTCTGTCTCTTATCTGTAATTTGACTCATCAAAATCCATGATTTAACCAACTGTAGTGGTGCCATTGGCGAATAGAGATGGCATTGGAGCCATGTTTGGCCGCTGATTCAGGGGTGGAAGGAGAGTAGAGCAGGAGGCTAAGCTCACTGCCCTGAGCTGGACCTGTGTTAATGGTCAGTGAGGAGGAGACATTGAAACTGATCCACACAGATTGAAGATAGACATAAAAATCTGGAGTAACCCAGCAGGACAGGCAGCGTCTCTGGATAGAAGGAATGGGTGACGTTTCGATTCTAGACCCTTCAGAATGAGAGTTAGGCGAGAGTGAAACGAGAGATCAAAGGAAACGGAGATAATGTAACATGTAGAATAGATCATTGGTAGCTGCGGGGAGTTGACAACGAGGTATGATTGCCCTCCTGCAACGTCAGGAGGACAATCAGACTGGTCGGAGCACTAGGATGGGGAGGGATGGAGAGAAAGAGAAAGCAAGGGTTACCTTTACTTTATTCACCAATACTCTCCTCCGCCGAGCAGAACTGGTCCTTACCGTCAACAATAACTCCTTCGACTCCTCCCACTTCCTCCAAATCGAAGGCATAGCTATGGGTACTCGCATGGGCCCTAGCTATGCCTGCCTCTTTGTATGGTACGTCGAACAATCCCTGTTCCAGGTGCACACTAGCCTTGTCCCAGAACTCTACCTCCGCTACATTGACGAGTGCAATGTTGGTACCTCCTGCACCCATACAGAACTCACTGACTTCATCAACCACACCGCTAACTTCCATCCTGCTCTCAAATTTACATGGACCATCTCCGACATCTCCTTACCATCTCCGGATGTCAGAATCTCAATCACAGGAGACAGACTATTGACCGACATGCACAACAAACCTACTGACTCCCATAGCTTTCTTGACTACACTTCTTCCCACCCAGTTTCCTGTAAAGACACTATCCCTTTCCCGCAATTCCTCCGGCTACGCCGCATCTGCGCGCAGGATGAGGTGTTCAATACAAGGGCATCAGAGATGTCCTCATTCTTTAGGAAACGGGGGTTCCCCTCTTCCATTATAGATAATGCTCTCACTAGGATCTCCTCAATATCCCGCAGCCCCGTTCTTGCTCCCCCTCCCCCTATTCGTAACAAGGACAGAGTCCCCCTTGTTCTCACTTTCCACCCAATTAGCCGTCGCATGCAAAATTTTATCCTACAAATTTTTCGCCACCTCCCACGGGATCCCACTACTGGCCACATCTTCTCATCCCTACCCCTTTCTTCTTTCCGCAGAGACCATTCCCTCCGAAAATGCCTGGTCCACTCGTCCCTTCCCACCCAAATCACATCGTTCCCAGTTACTTTCCACCGCAACCGCAGGAGATGCAACACCTGTCCCTTTACCTCCCCCCTCGACTCCATCCAAGGACCCAAACGGTCTTTCCAGGTGAGGCAGACGTTCACCTGCACCTCCCCCAAACCTCATCTATTGCATCCGCTGTTCCAGGCGTCAACTTCTCTACATCGGCGAGACCAAGCGGCAGGCTCGGCAATCTTTTCGCTAAACACCTCCGCTCAGTCCATCTTAAATCCCTAACTGATCTCCCGGTGGCCCAGCACTTCAACTCCTCCTCCCGTTCCCAATCTAACCTTTCTGTCCTGGGCCTCCTCCATTGTCAAAATGAGACCCAGCGCAAATCGGAGGAACACCACCTCATATTTCGCTTGGGTAGCTTACACCCTAGCGGTATGAACATTGACTTCTCAAACTTGAGATATTCCCTGTTTTCCCTCTCTATCCCCTCCTCTTCCTAGTTCTCCCACTATTCTTCCTGTCTCGGACTACATTCTATCTTTGTGCCCCCCCCTCTCCCCTGACATCAGTCTGAAGAATGGTCTCGATCCGAAACGTCAGCCATTCCTTCTATCCCGAGATGCTGCCTGACCCTGTAAGTTACCCCGGTATTTTGTGTCTACCTCAAATAAGTCAATATGCATACCACTGGGTTGTAAGTTGCCCAAGCGAAATATCAGGTGCTGTTCCTCCAATTTGCATTGGACCTCACTCTGACAGTGGAGGAGCCCAGGACAGAAAGGTCAGTGTGGGAATGGATAGGTGTTAAAATGTTTAACAACCGGGAGATCGTGTAAGTCTTGGCGGACTGAGCGGAAGTATTCAGTGAAATGATCACCGAGCCTATGCTTGGCGTCGCCGATATGTAGGAGTCCATTCCTGGAAAAGCGGATACAGTAGATGAGGGAGGAGGTGATGCAAGTAAACCTCTGCCTCACTTCAAATGACTGTTGCAGTCCTTGGACGGCATCGAGGCGCGAGGTATAGGGACAGGTGTTGCATCTACTGCGGTTGCAGGAGAAAGTACCTGGGGAGGGAATGGTTTGGGTGGGAAAGGCCGATTTAACCAGGGAGTTCCAGAAGGAATGTTCACTGCCGAAAGAGAAAAAGGGTGGAGATGGGGAAATGTGGCTCGTGGAGGGATCCCATTGGAGGTGGCGAAAATGTTGGCGGATTGTGTGCTGTATGCAGCTGCTGATGGGGTGAAAGGTGGAGACGAGGGAGACTCTGTCCCTGTTACGACTGGAGGGTGGGGGAGCAAGACTAGAGTTGCGGGATACTAACGAGGCATGTGTGAGACCTTCATCTGTGATGGAAGTGGGGAATCTCCGTTCCCTTAAGGATAATGACATCTCGGATGTCCTGGTATGGAACACTTAAACTTAGCTGCAGATGTGTCTTAGACGGAGGAATTGAAAATAGGGGATAGAGTCTTTGCAGGAGGCATAGTGGGAAGATGTCAAGTCAAGTCAAGTCAATTTTATTTGTATAGCACATTTAAAAACAACCCACGTTGACCAAAGTGCTGTACATCTGATTAGGTTCCAATGGAAAAAATGAAACATACAGTAGCACGCAAACAGTTCACAGCGCCTCCTGAATGAGCCGCAAACGCTAGGGAGTAGAAATAGGTTTTGTGCCTGGACTTAAAGGAGTCGATGGAGGGGGCAGTTCTGATGGGGAGAGGGATGCTGTTCCACAGTCTAGGAGCTGCAACCGCAAAAGCCCGGTCACCCCTGAGCTTAAGCCTAGACCGCGGGATAGTGAATAGCCCCAAGTCGGCCGACCTGAGGGACCTGGAGTTAGAGAGGGGCGTTAGAAGAGTTTTGATGTGGGGGGGGGGGAGTGTCCATTTAGGGCTTTATACGTGAATAGGAGGAGCTTGAAGTTGATTCTGTACCGTACAGGGAGCCAGTGGAGAGAGGCCAGAATTGGGGTGATGTGGTCCCTTTTACGGGTACCCGTCAGGAGTCTCGCTGCGGCGTTTTGGACCAGTTACAGGCGGGTCAGGGAAGATTGGCTGATCCCAGTGTATAGGGAGTTGCAGTAGTCTAGGCGGGAGGAAATGAAAGCGTGAATGATTTTTTCTGTGTCGTCGAAATGGAGGAAAGTTTTGATTTTAGCTATGGTTCGAAGTTGGAAGAAGCTGGCTTTTACCACAGCGTTGACTTGCTTATCAAATTTTAATGCAGAGTCAAATATCATGCCGAGGTTTTTGACATGCGGTTTGACTAGGCAGGATAGACTTCCAAGACTGCCTGTTATCAATTTGATGGAGTCGGGGGGGGGGGGCGAATAAGATGACCTCAGACTTGCTCTCATTTAATTGGAGGAAGTTCTGTGCCATCCAACATTTTATGTCCTCAAGGCAGTGTGAGAGGCTGTTTAAATTTGACTGGTTGTTGGGTTTCAGGGGGAGGTAAAGCTGAGTGTCATTGGCATAGCAGTGGAAAGAAATGCCGTGCCTTTGAATGATTTGACCAAGGGGGAGCATGTATAGAGAGAAGAGAATGGGGCCTAGGATGGAGCCTTGTGGAACTCCGCAGGAGAGGCTAGCTGGAGCAGAGGAATAACTGCCTATGTTGATCGCGAAACTCCTATCTTTGTGGTAAGAAGCGAACCAGCTCAGGGCAGTGCCATCAATGCCAACCGCGTACCGGAGACGGTCAGTAAGGATGGTGTGGTCCACTGTATCGAACGCTGCGCTGAGGTCGAGAAGGAGCAGGATTGCACAGTCGCCGGTGTCGATGGCGAGAAGCAGGTCGTTGTGTACCTTCAACAAGGCAGACTCTGTGCTGTGGTGGGCTCTGAAACCCGACTGGAAACTTTCCAGGATGGTGTTTTGGTGCAGGTAGGGCACTAATTGGTTTATAATTGCCTTTTCAAGGACTTTTGACAGGAATGGCAGTTTGGAAATGGGTCTGTAGTTGCTAGGCAAGGTGGGGTCTAGGTTAGGTTTGTTCAGTAGGGGCTGGACCACCGCGTGCTTGAAACTGGTTGGAACAGTGCCAGTGGCCAGAGAACTGTTGATAATAGAGAGGATGCTGGGACCGGCTATTGCAATGACATCCTTCTGAAGGGCAGTGGGGGCAGGATCAAGGGGGCAGCTTGCAGGTTTCATAGCGGAGACAAGCTTTGCAAGGGAGGATAGAGCGACGGGTTGGAAGCAGTCCAATTTAGATGAACAGACTAGTGAGACAGCTAGGTCACGGGTGGGAGGGGAAATGTTCATTCTAATATTCTCAACTTTGTTGGTGAAAAATTTAGCGAATTCTTCGCACTTAGCAGGGAACCGAACTAAGCTGGTACTGGGGGCGGGACATATGACAGAGGTAATTGTTCTAAATAGGACCTTGGAGTTATGAGAGTTTTTGGAAATAAGGTCGGAGAAGTATTGTGCTCTAGCAGACTTTACTGCTTCCTGGTATTTGAGAAGATTGTTTCTCAGAATTTCGAAGGAAATTTGAAGCTTGTCACATTTCCACCTCCTTTCTGATTTTCTGCACTCCCTTCTTAGGGCTTTGGTGGAGTCATTGAGCCACGGCAGACCTTTGGGCTTAGGCTTTTTCATTTTAAGGGGAGCGATAGAATCCAGGATGGAAGAGCAAGTGATATTAAATAAAGAGGCGAGATCCTCAGTGCTGAGATGGGGGGGGGGAGAGGCCTCAATAGTGCAGATGTTGGGGGAAGCTGTGAGAGCCTCGGAGAATTTACTGGCAGTCAATGAATTTATGTCGCGGGAATAGCGAACAGGGAGATGAGATTTTGCGGGAGATAAAGGCAGAGATGCGTCAAAAATGATAGCGCTGTGGTCCGATAGACAGGCTTCAGTAGTTTCAATGTTGTTGATTGGGAATCCGGAAGATAACACTAGGTCGAGAGTATGGCCTAACTTGTGAGTGGGTCCCGTGGTGTGAAGAGTCAGATTGAAGGACTCAACCAGGTGCATAAATTCACTCACAAGAGGCTTAGTGGGACAGCAAACATGAATATTAAAGTCACCAAGAATCATGATCCGGTCAAATTTGGGCAAAATGCTAGAAATCAGATCAGCAAATTGGGTGATGAAGTCCTTATGCATTTTTGGTGGGCGATACACAGGAACAATTAAGAGGGGATAGGCTAGGCCTACTTAAATTAGTTGCACCTCGAAACTGGAGAAATGATCAGCGTTCAGGAGGCGGCAGTTGAAATGTTTCTTAAACACAGTGGCTAAGCCCCCACCGCGTCCGGAGAGCCTAGGCGAGGTGAAGAAGTTACAGTTATCAGGACAGATTTCCACGAGTGGAGCAAGCTCACCAGGGTTAAGCCAGGATTCTGTGAGCAGTAAGAAGTCCAATCCACGGGTGATGAAGAAGTCGTTGAGGATGAAGGTCTTGTTCTGTAGGGATCTTGCGTTGATCAGGGCCACTTTAGCAGGGACAGCAGGGACAACAGGTGAGCTTCGGTCCGGTAGCGGCTCCCACGCCAGCGGGCGGAGGTTCAGGGAGACCACGCCGCTGCGCTTCACAGATGGCCTTGCTGGGAGCCCACGGGCCGGCAGTCCAGGGATCGGGATGATCGGTCGAAGAGCTGCATACCTGAGCTCGAGGGAGCGCCGGTGGATGGAGCTGTAAGGTCGACCAGGTCCGACTTCGCAGCGCTGGGCGAGGTAGGCCGCTGTTGGATGAGCGCGGGCGAGGTTTTTTTAATTTTCGAATGTTCCCGCGCGTTTACCCCGCCTCCTAGCGCGGTGCGTGCGGCGGTGGATGTAAGGCTGGGCCCGCACATCTACCGGGAGTTGATCGAGGAGCGATCGCTGGAAGAAACTTTGTCCGGGACCTGGACTGAAGAAGTCGACGACGGAGGGTCGGATCAACAGGAGGGTTCGGCGGTCGTAAACTAAAGTGGCTCGAAGAACACTACGATCTCCAGGTGAGCGACGACAGGCAGCCAAACACAACGGCGCGGCCATCTTGTTCACTTGTGTCGTCAAGATAGATGTTGGAGTCGGTAGGTTCATACTGTATGTTAGTTGATAGGATATCACCTGTGATGGGGACAGTGAGATCAAGAAACGTTAGGGAGATAGAAACATAGAGCATATGAAATAGGTGCAGGAGGAGGCTATTCGACCCTGCGAACCAGCACCGTCATTCGTTGTGATCATGGCTGATTGTCCCCAATCAATACCCGGTGCCTGCCATCTCCCCATACCCCTTGATTCCACTAGCCCCTAGAGCTCTATCTAACTGTATCTTAAATCCATCCAGTGATTTGGCTTCCACTGCCCTCTGTGGCAGAGAATTCCACAAATTCACAACTCTCTGGATGGAAAAGTATTTTCTCACCTCAGTTTTAATTGGCCTCCCCTTTATTCTAAGACTGTGTGTGGCCCCTGATTCTGGACTCGCACAATAGTGGGAACATTTTTCCTGCATCAAGCTTGTCCAGTCCTTTTATAATTGTATATGTTTCTACAAGATCCCCTCTCATCCTTCTGAACTCCAGTGAATACAAGCCTAGACTTTTCAGTCTTTCATCATATGACAGTCCCGCCATCCCAGGGATCAATCCCAGAGATGTCGGGATGGTCTAAGTGAATTTGAGTGCAGTATGGAAATTAGTAGTGCAGTTTGGAAAAATGATTTGAGTGCAGTGCGGGAAAAGTCCGTGAGTTCTGCATGGATGCAGGAGGTGGCACCGATGCACTCGTCAATGTAGCAGAGATCCAGTTCGGGGATAGGGCCAGTGTACGCCTCGAACAGGTATTGTTCGACGTACACTACAAAGAGCCAGGCATAGCCGGGGCCCACACGAGTGCTCATAGTTGTGCCTTGGATTTACAGGAAGCATGAGAATTGAAGGATAAATTGTTAAGAGTAATGACCAGCTCTGCTAGGCGGAGGAGAGTGTTAGTACAGGATAATTGGCTGGTTCTGCGGTCGAGGAAGAAAAGGAGTGCCTTCAGGCCTTCCTGGTAAGGGATGGAGTTGTAGAATGACTGAACATCCATAGTAACGGTGATGGAGTGGGGGCCTGGAATAAGGAAGTAATTGAAGAGCCGAAGAGCATGTGAAGTATCTTGAACTGCGTTACAACGCCAGAGAGCCGGGTACGATCCTGACAACGGGGGCTTGTTTATACGGAGTTTGCACGTTCTCCCCGTGACCTGCGTGGGTTTCCTCCGAGATCTTCGCTTTCTTCCCACACTCAAATGTTTGCAGTTGGTTGGCATGGTATAAATGTAAAATTGTCCCTAGTGTGTGTAGGACTAGTGTTGGCGTGCGGGGATCGCTGGTCGGTGCGGAATCGGTGGGCCGAAGAGCTTCTTTCGATGCTGTGTCTCAAAATTAAACTAAACTAAACTAAACTAAACTAAACTAAACTAAACTAAACTAAACTAAACTAAACTAAACTAAAGGCAAGTTTGCTGACGATGGCAAATTAGCTGACATTAAACATGGTTGTCTAAAATTGATAGATAACCTCGCTGCGGAATGGCCAGTGCAATTTAATGGAGATAAGTGCGAGGTGTTGGATTTTGGGAGTCGGATGGCGTAGGAGCTTCACGGTGAAAGGCAGGACCCTGGGGAGTGCGGTAGAACAGAGCGATCAAGGTGTGCACGTTCATAATACCATGAGAGATATACGTAGTAGCGAAGTATTTTGGTAAACTGAGCTTTATCAGTCACGATATTGTGCATAGCGGTTGAGCATGTTAAATTTGAAAAGATTTTGGTGCGGCCACATTTAGAGTACGGTGCTCACTTTGGTAACCCAGCTACAGGAAGGACGTCATTAAGGTGGAAACCGTGCAGAGAAGATTCACGATTTGCCAGGACTTGAGAACCAAAGCTCTAGGGAGTGGTTCAGCAGGCAGGCATCTCATGGGAACGCACGCGGCACAAGCATGATCTGACATAAAACACCATAGGGAATATATAGGGTGAACGGTTCAGGATTGGGAAATCAAAAAGTAGTGGGCACTGGTTTAAGGCTGAAAATGAGAATGCCAGGATTTGATAGGAAAGTGCGGGATATCCCTTTCAGTCAATGAGTGGTTGATGTACAGAGGGACATATCAGAGTACCTAGTTATTGCAGGTAGGGTAATAGCTTTTCAAAGAAACTAGGACGGGTACGCGGCCTACCATCGGCCCAACTCCTGGAGCTGGCGGCCTCCAGGGCTCTGGTTCGCAGAGCCCGCGGATCGAACTCACCATCGGCGGAGCCGGCCGTCTTCGGAGGCTGCGGGAGCGGCTGCGACTCGCCTTAGGCTCGGGCCGCGTGGATGCCGACATCGGGAGCTCCGGCAGCGGCAGCGTGACCGCCCGCCCCGGATCGCGGGGCATGGGTCGCGGACATTTCACCGTCCGGCGCGGCCTAAAATAGGCCGCGGGATTTTTCTCTGCTGGGCGGGGGCTTCAATGTCGGGAGCCACGAACGCCCCGACGTGCAGCAACAGCGGCAGCGTGTTCGCCCGCCCCGGGTCGGACTTATCATCAGCGGAACCGGCCGTCTTCGGAGGCTGCGGGAGCGGCTGCGACTCGCCTTAGGCTCGGGCCACTGCGGACCGTCCGGCGCGGCCTGCAACCACAACAACCTGACCGCGGTAGAGGACGGCAGGCGATGGGAAAAGACATTGTGGCCTTCCATCACAGTGAGGAGGGGACTGGAGGAGACTCACTGTGATGGATGTTTCTTTGATGGATGTTTCTTATTTTGTGTGTTTTTGGGTTTGTGTAATTTTAATGCCTATTTTAATGCTTTTGTTGTTGGACTGTGGGTGACGGAATTTCGTCCAATTTGGATGACAAATAAAGCTATCTTGATCTTGATCTTGGATAGGAGGGGTTTTGGGGAAGATGGGGCAAACGCGGACAGATGAGACTAATGTAGATGGGGCATTTTGGTCGGCATAGTTAAGGTGGACCGGGGAGATCTGCTTCCGTGCTGCATGACTTCATAACCAAAGTTCAAACCGTTAGATTGCAAGCTCCCCAAGCGGAATATGACGTGCGGCGTCTGCAGTTTGCTTGAACCCTCACTTTACCAAAGATGAGACAGAGGACAGAAGAGTCGGAATGGGAATGGGTAAATGAATGATAATGATTGGTAAGTGGAGATCCAGCAGGCTTTGGCGGTCAGAGCGCTTTGGAGTAAAGGTGTACATGAACACATCACATGCAAAATGTGGTATAAATTAGTTTACTTGTAAATAGGTTATATTATGATGATTTGAATACAATGCATAACACATACATCCACCATTGGCTTTAATTAAATGGCACAGACGGTTATAAGACCACGACACAACCGGTCTGCAGGGGGCGCACGATCCTTTACTCTGACACAGAGAGGTAGCCCGGTCCAGAAATACTCAGAGCTGGTCTCATTCATTCCCTTTACTCCCTGCTCCGGCAATCAGCTCGCATTGTTTCATTCCCGAGACAGTTGATCGAAACATTCACCATGACTACTTTATTGCAACACTCCCAGACCATCAGTGTGTCTTTGTTTCAGCTCTTAATAGACGACGCTGCCGTGGTTACCACGTTAACATATTCATTACAGATTAACATTTATTACATCAGATTTATTTTTGAACAATCTTAAGACATATTGTGAAGGGATACTTGATTGCATTCTTCAGTTCGTCTCTGACCTTAGACTGAGTGATCACATAAATAAACGTGTTCGTGCACGAACTTAGAATTTTAAGCATGTTCGCAGTTGAAAATGCGAAATGCCTTGGGTTATCGTAGCTTTGGACTTGGTGTAAGTTGGCAATATGCGTGTAAATGAAGAAGCACACGTCCGTAAGCCACAGGAGTATAAAACTTCCGGACACACAGAAGAGTAAAATGATCGATTTCCTTCGACTCTGCATCTCCAGGTCCTCCTGTTTCTCGCCACCGGCGTGAGCGCGGAACTTCCTGCGGGCTCGGCTCGCCACCACGATGGATCTGACCGTCAGGATATTAAGCAACACAATAACCAAAAATGGAACCAGAGGGGTTAAAATGGTGTGAATCCAGGAGAAAGCAAGCCACCCGGGGTGGGAAAAATATTCCGGCTTTTCCATGCATAGGATTGGCAGGTTTGCATAATAAGAATAAAATGAAAAGTAGAAGGGGATGTTCCGTACTAAGCTCACCACATACACTGTTGCTATCGTCACCCTGGCGATTCTAACCGTGCAGTACCTGGTCTTAAAGCCCTGACAACAAATGGCCACAAAGCGATCAAATGTAAAAGCGACTGTTAACCAGACTGAGCAGTCCAGGGACACATAGGCCATCACTCTATGCAGGGTGCATGCAACAGTGTGAGTGTACCCTCGGAAAATCGCATCGAAAAGGTAATTTATCGCCACGTTGAAGAAGACGGCCGTTAGATCTGCTGTCGCCATCGCCACCAGATAGTGAGTGATGCACCGGGACAGTCCGCAATTTCCCCGTCCGATAACGATGATCGCCACTAAATTACCTGTGAGGAAATGAACACAGACTGCTTTTGAATCTGGTCATCAGACGCAAGGTGCTCTCCATGTTGGTGGTCATGGTGCAGGCACGACCCCTACAGCTGTACTGCGGTATGACAGTCATCCGAGCCAAATATCAATTCATCATGAAATGTGTACGAAGGAACTGCAGATGCTGGCTTAAACCAAAAATTGAAGGTGGGTTTGGGTGGTATGGGTTGAGATGAAGTAGCCGTGTCCAGCAGAGACACGGTACTGACCGCCACCTTTGTGTGTGGCTGCTTCAGTCTCCGTGTATTCCGGGAGAAAGACACTTTAGACCCTGTGTTGCTGTCATCTCCATCCGGAATTAATACAGACTTCCGAAACCGTTCTAACAATTGTCCGAGTGATCGGCAAACAAAGGATTATAATTATGGTTTTCAGTGGCATTAAAAGTGAGGATTTGTGTTCCCGGAGCCCGCACTTTGTATAAAACTTCACCTCGGGAACCACGCAGGGACCGCGCACTGCGAACCTTTCTGAGCCACTCCGAGTGTTGCATCTGCCCCTCCCATCAGCGACCCTCTTCAGTTCCCCGTCGGCATCGTGCGCCGACATCCCGCATCGTTTCCTCTCACTGACATCTACCAACAAAATACAAATTATGCAACTTCTTGAAGTAATTTCAGAGACGACACGCTGTTGACTTGTGTTTGCGTGGCGGATACATTAGATGGACAAACCCCGGGCAATGCTTCACTCTCCTGATCCGAAGGAACAGTTGCAAAAAATCAACCTCTTAACGCTGTAAATGGCAAGCGGATATAACGACTTACTGAGCAGTCCGACGACGGTGATGAAGTAGTCAAAGTAATATTGGACCCAGAGAAGGGTAAATATCCGGCCAGTGCTACTAGTCCCCATCGCTGATATCGGTGGGACATAAAGATGTGGCCTGTGCTGACAATGGTCTCAGGTAGATCGTCACCGCCAGTAGCTCAAGGTCCCCGGTCAGGTTTATTTATACCTCACGAAATTCTGATGTCGTCAATTACATTTCTCCCAGCTGCACATTAATTCCGCTACTTATAAAGATTGTGAAATTCTGTTTATCTGATATTGCTGAAATATCTCTTGAGATTGTCCAAAGATTGTTTTGTACATCTGCCAACATCTGCTCAGCCTGTTTTCTATCTGTTTTCAACATAATGGAAATAACTGACATATGAACCCCAGTGCGGCTCCCAGAACCTCTACCATCAATGCCCCAGTTCCCCCATTCGTTCAGCCAGCACGCAAAAGGTTTTCACGGTATCTCGCTAGGGCTAACAAAAATGAACCGAACCGAACCGAACCAAACTAAACCAAACCGAAACAGACCAGGATTGGATGGGGGGGCTGTGGACAGATGTGGTTCAGTTGTCTTGCAGCACGGGTTTAATAAATACCGGGATGGTTCCCGTTAAATTGGGATTTTTTGCGACAGAGCAGATTCACGAGGATGGTGCCACGATTGGAGGGTCTGAGCTACAGGTATAGAGTGAGTAGGCTAGGTCTCTATGCCTTGACGCGCATGAGGATGGGGGTGATCTTATAGAGTTGTGTAAAATCATGAGAGGATTAGATCGTGTAGATACACAGAATGTTTTGCCCAGAGTAGGTGAATCGAGGACAAGAGGACATCGGTTTAAGGTAAAGGAGAAAAGATTTAGTTTGAAGCCAAGGGACACATTTTTTCAACGAAAGGGTAGTGGGTGTATGAAACAAGCGTCAAGAGGAGGTAGTTGAGGCAGGGACTATCCCAATATTGAAGAAACTGCTAGACAGGTACAAGGATCGGAAAGGCTGAGAGGAATATGGACCACACTCGGACAGGTGAGACTAGTGTAGCTGGGACTTGTTGGCCGGTGTGGGACAAAGAAACTGTTTATATATTGTATCACTCTATGACCCAATGACTCTTACCGACAAATTAACCCCAAACCTGCTCCCACCACCAGCACGTGTTTAATATAGACTGGGATAGTTCCAGATAAATTGGAATTGAAATATTTCGGTTCCGGGGCTGGTGTTATGTGCCCTTCCACAGGTCTCGGTGAACTTTGACCTGTATGTGGGTTCAGGAATGAATTGGAAATGCATATGATATGTTGGCCACTTTTACAGCAAGCGTTTCTGAGCTCAACGTTCAAATGTTTTGCATTAATTATATGGGCACGTAAAATATTGCGCCAGGATATTGGGCCCCACGTCCATCATGTTCTGTTTGACAGGGTCATGGTTGATCATCTTCTTTAACCTCCTGTTTCCGCATCCTCCCCATCTCCATTGAGCCCTCGTTGGCATTAAAGTACTTGTATTTGTCACTTGTCGTTGTATATTTAATGGCCCGTTTCCACTGCCTTTTGATAGAGAATTCTACCGTGACAACATCCTCTGGAGGAAGAACTGTCTCCCGATCTTGGTTAACGATAGGAGCAGAATTAGGCCATTCGGCCCATCAAGTCTGTTCCGCCATTCCAACACGGATTTGCCACTCCCTCCTTACCCCTTTCTCCTGCCTTCTCCCCATAATACCTGGAACCCGTACCATCAAGAATCTATCTATCTCCGCCTTAAAAACATCTATTGACGTCCTCCACTGTCTTTGTGGCAAATATTTCCAGAGATTCATCATCCTCCAACCAAATAAATATATACGTATATAGGTCTGAAGAAGGGTCTCAACCCGACACTTCAACTATTCCTTCTATCCAAAGATGCTGCCTATTCCGCCGATTCAGCTTTTTGTGTCTATCTTCGGTGTAAACAAACATCTGCTGTTGCTTGCCACCCCCCCCCACACACACACACACACATTTATATATATATATACACACACACGCACGCACACACACACACACACATTTATATATATATATACACACACACACACACACAAACACACACACACACAAACACACACACACACACACACATATATGTATATACATATATATATACATATATATATATGACATGACGCATATATATATGTGTGTGTGTGTGTGTGTGTGTGTGTGTGTGTGTGTGTGTGTGTGTGTGTGTGTGTGTGTGTGTGTGTGTGTGTGTGTGTGTGTGTGTGTGTGTGTGTGTGTGTGTGTGTGTGTGTGTGTGTGTGTGTGTGTGTGTGTGTGTGTGTGTGTGTGTGTGTGTGTGTGTTGTGTGTGTGTGTGTGTGTGTGTGTGTGTGTGTGTGTGTGTGTGTGTGTGTGTGTGTGTGTGTGTGTGTGTGTGTGTTTCCTATGTGTAGATGCTCGTTAGTGAAGTCAATCTTGGACTGTGCAAACACTACACAGACAGCGCCCAAGGTCAGGATCCAAATCGCGTCGCGGGCGCCGTGAGGAAGCAATTCTACCGGTTCCACTCCTCTGCTGTCCTGTTTACAAGCTATATTGTGAGTCTGGAGTGCAAGCTGTGGGGTGGATTGGTCCCAGAGGTTGCTGCTGGCGATTCCCCTTCGTTTGTTGGGAATTTGAGGACAGCGCTCAGAGGTCCACTGCCCGCCATGTCCAAGCCCCTCTCTGTCAGCGGACCGTTGGACAAACGGCGGTGTGGAACCGATCAGATCTGCAGAGGGTTGTGGAAAGGGGGCTACAAATGGGAGGATCATTGGAAAGAGTGACGGAGGGAGGGGCTGGGGTTGTGGATGTGAGTGTTACCTGGAACTAAAACATTGAATGGCGTTTCCACAGGAGCAAGGATATCGTGGAAAAGCTGCACAACGCCTTGGTTAGACCCCATCTGAGGTTCTGAATGCAAGTTTGACCTCGGTGTCTGATGAAGGGAGTTCTCGACATGCCGAGAATGCAGCAAGTGCCAAGTCCTTGATGAAGTAAATGATAAAATGTTGAACAATGCATGACGGCACAGCGTTTGCCAGAGGTTAAAGCGTTCAAGCTCACAGTGTCGGAGGGGGAGCAGGAGGAGCAGTCCATGTATTCAAAGACCTGACCCACCCACCGAGTCCTTCTTTCTTTCCCTGCTCCCATTGCGAGAATGGTACAGAGTTTGGAAACACGTACCACCAGACTCAAGAACAGCTTCCAGGTTTCTAATCGATGCTTCTATAATCCAGGGTACTGTACGATATCACATTGAGGACATTGGTCTTTGGCTTTGGTTCTTCCATACGCTGGGATACAGTCCGATGCATCTTTACTCCGTTTTGGACATTAGACTCTGTCTGTGGAACTGATGTGCAACATGCTAAGAACTGCTTGATTAGTTAATTAATTGATTTGGACACGTGACGGGGGTTATGGAGAGAAGGCAGGAGAATGAGGTTCAGAGGGAATGATAGATCAACCTTGATTGAATACCAGAGTAGATTCGATGGGCCGTATGGCCTGATTCTGCTTATATAACGTATGAATTTATGAGCTATTTTCTGCACTCTATATTTTCGAACCGAACCGAACCGAACCAAACTAAACCAAACCGATACAAACCAGGGAGGGATGGGGCTGTGGTTCAGTTGTATTGCAGCACGGGTTTAATAAATACCGGGATGGTTCCCGTTAAATTGGAATTTTTGCCGGCAGAGAAGATTCACGAGGATGGTGCCACGATTGGAGGGTCTGAGCTACAGGTATAGAGTGAGTAGGCTAGGACTCTATGCCGCGAAGCGCAGGAGGATGGGGTGATCTTATAGAGTTGCATGAAATCATGAGAGGAATAGATCGTGTAGATGCACAGAATCCTTTGCCCAGAGTAGGCGAATCGAGGACAAGAGGACATTGGTTTATGGTGAAGGAGGAAAGCTTTTGTAGGAATCTAAGGGACACATTTTTTCAAAGAA
>NC_135986.1:7169680-7197189 GCF_053455715.1 Rhinoraja longicauda
CCCTCTCCCTCTCCCCCTCCAATTTATTATAATTATTTTACAAGAATAAAGTAAACTAATATTTGATACTCTCTCTCCCACTCCAATATGTAACAAACAAGTGGACCCGTTGGGCCCAAACGTCTCCTGCATTGGTGCAGTACCCTCTCCCTCTCCCCCTCCCTCACCTCCCCCTCTCACCCCCTCCTCCCCTCCCCCCGTCACTCCCCTCGCCATCCCTAGTAGGTAGATTTAAACTTTAAAATGAGAATTACTTAAAAATATAACACAAATTTCAATGAAACTTCTTCCATTAGCACCAAAAGGGATAACAGTGAGCAAGGTGGGCCTAACATTGTCGCGCAATCCTGTACCATTTTAGAAACATAGAAACATAGAAAATAGGTGCAGGAGTAGGCCATTCGGCTCTTCGAGCCTGCACCGCCATTCAATATGATCATGGCTGATCATTCAGCTCAGTAGCCTGTACCTGCCTTCTCTCCATACCCCCTGATCCCTTTAGCAAAAAGGGCCACATCTAACTCCCTCTTAAATATAGCCAATGAACTGGCCTCAACTGCCTTCTGTGGCAGAGAATTCCACAGACTCATCACTCTCTGTGTGAAGAAATGTTTTCTCATCTCGGTCCTAAAAGACTTCCCCCTAATCCTTAAGCTGTGACCCCCTGGTTCTGGACTCCCCCAACATCGGGAACAATCTTCCCGCATCTAGCCTCTCCAACCCCTTAAGAATTTTATATGTTTCTATAAGATCCCCCCTCAGTCTTCTAAATTCCAGCGAGTACAAGCCCAGTCTATCTAGTCTTTCCCTCATATGTAAGTCCCGCATCTCAGGGATCAATCTGGTGAACCTTCTCTGTTCTCTGTACTCCCTCTAAGGCAAGAACGTCTTTCCAAAACTGCACACAATACTCCAGGTGCGGTCTCACCAAGGCACTGCACAACTGCAGCAGAACCTCCCTGCTCCTAAACTCAAATCCTCTTGCTATGAATGCCAACATACCATTCGCTTTCTTCACTGCCTGCTGCACCTGCATGCTTGCTTTCAATGACTGGTGCACCATGATACCCAGGTCACGTTGCATCTCCCCTTCTCCCAATCGGTCACCATTCAGGTAATACTCTGCTTTCCTGTTCTTGCCGCCAAAGTGGATAACCTCACATTTATCCACATTATATTGCATCTGCCCTGCATTTGCCCACTCGCCTAATCTATCCAAGTCACTCTGCAGCCTCCTAGCATCCTCCTCGCAGCTAACACTGCCACCCAGCGTCGTGTCATCCGCAAACTTAGAGATGTTGCATTCAATTCCCTCGTCCAAATCATTAATATACACTGTAAATAACTGGGGTCCCAGCACTGAGCCTTGCGGTATCCCACTAGTCACTGCCTGCCATTCCGAAAAGGACCCGTTTATTTCTACTCTTTGCTTCCTGTCCGCCAACCAATTTTCTATCCACCTCAACATTGAACCCTCAATACCGTGTGCTTTAAGTTTGTACACCAATCTCCTATGTGGGACCTTGTCGAAGGCCTTCTGAAAGTCCAGATATAACACATCGACTGGTTCTCCCTTATCCACTCTACTAGTTATATCCTCGAAAAAATCTATAAGATTCGTCAGACATGATTTGCCTTTGGTAAATCCATGCTGACTTTGTCCGATAATTTCACCACTTTCCAAATGTAATGCTATCACATCTTTAATAACTGACTCTAGCATTTTCCCCACTACCGATGTTAGGCTAACTGGTCTATAATTCCCCGTTTTCTCTCTCCCTCCCTCTTTAAAAAGTGGGATTACATTAGCTACCCTCCAGTCCTCAGGAACTACTCCAGAATCTAAAGAGTTTTGAAAAAATATCACTAATGCATCCACTATTTCTGAGGCTACTTCCTGAAGCACTCTGGGATGCAGCCTATCTGGCCCTGGGGATTTATCTGCCTTTAATCCATTTAAATTTACCTAACACCACTTCCCGACTAACCTGGATTTCCCTCAGTTCCTCCATCTCTTTAGACCTCCGGTCCCCCGCTATTTCCGGCAGACGGTTTATGTCTTCCTTAGTGAAGACAGAACCAAAGTATTTGTTCAATTGGTCTGCCATATCCTTGTTCCCTATGATCAATTCACCTGTTTCCGACTGCAAGGGACCCACATTTGCCTTAACTAATCTTTTTCTCTTGACATATCTATAAAAGCTTTTGCAGTCTGTTTTTATGTTCCTTGCCAGTTCTCCCTCATAATCTATTTTCCCTTTCCTAATTAAGCCTTTTGTCCTCCTCTGCTGGACTCTGAATTTCTCCCAGTCCTCTGGTATGCTACTTTTTCTGGCTAATCTGTATGCTTCATCTTTTGTTTTAATACTATCCTTGATTTCCCTTGTTAGCCACGGATGCACTACCTTTCCTGGTTTGTTCTTTTGCCAAACTGGGATGAACACTTGTTGTAGTTCATCCATGCGACCTTTAAATGCCTTCCATTGCATGTCCACCGTCAACCCTTTCAGCATCAATCGCCAGTCTATCTTGGACAATTCACGCCTCATACCCTCAAAGTTACCTTTCTTTAAGTTCAGAACACTTGTTTCTGTATCGACTTTGTCACTCTCCATCCTAATGAAGAACTCTACCATATTATGATCACTCTTGCCCAAGGGGCCTCGCACAACAAGACTGCTAACTAACCCTTCCTCATTACTCAATACCCAGTCTAGAATGGCCTGTTCTCTCGTTGGTTCCTCGACATGTTGGTTTAGAAAACCATCTCTCAAACATTCCAAGAAATCCTCTTCCTCAGCACCCCTGCCAGTTTGGTTCACCCAATCTATATGTAGATTGAAGTCACCCATTATAACTGCTGCACCGTTGGTGCACGCATTTCTAATTTCCTGTTTGATGCCATCCCCAACTCTACTACTGCTGTTAGGTGGCCTGTACACAACTCCCACTAGCGTTTTCTGCCCCTTAGTGTCTCGCAGCTCTACCCATATCGATTCCACTTCCTCCAAGCTAATGTCCTTCCTTTCCACTGCTTTAATCTCCTCTCTAACCAGTAACGCTACCCCACCTCCTTTTCCTTTCTGTCTATCCCGCCTGAATATAGAATATCCCTGGATGTTGAGCTCGCAGCCTTGGTCACCCTGGAGCCATGTCTCCGTAATCCCAACTGTAGATGGGCAATTGCATGCTAGCCAATCGTAGTGTTTGTTAGTAGTGATGTAGATGGGCTATTGCATGCTAGCCAATCGTAGTGTTTGTTAGTAGTAGCCCCGCCCATTATGTGCTGTATATATTAAGAACTTGCCTGCGTCAATCAGTAGGTGCAGCAGCTTGGAGCTGGAATGTACTGCACCTCCTGTGATGTAAGTGTCGCATTAAAAGCCATGTGTTGTATTACAGCGTTGGTATGATCACTTCATTACATGGTGTCAGTCGATTCGAACCTACTCCTCTGTGTTTATCGGGTTTTATTTTCTTTGTTTAGTTGCTCCTGTTTTACTCTATTATGGCTAATTCGTGCCGTCGCACGGACCCTCTGGTTTTTGATTTAGACATTGCTGAACGATGGCGCATTTTCGAGCGTGACTATACTCATTATGCTCGCATCGTTTATCGCAATGACCCTCTTGATGTGCGTGCATCTGTTTTACTCAACCTTGCGGGTCCTGAGGCTATGAACCGAGCTGACAACTTTGTTTTTGCTCCTGCTGTTGTGGGTGATGGCGACCAGGTTATCACTCCTGCCGAGACTATAGATGACCCTGCAGTTCTATTAAACAAATTCAGGGAACTGTGTGATATGCCTTCGAATCATATCATTGAAAGAACAAAGTTCTATGCTCGTTGCCAGCGGGCTGATGAACCGATTGAACAGTTCATTAGTGACCTCCGCCACATGGCTGCGCGCTGTCGATTTGGTGCATTGCGGGACGAACTTGTTCGAGATAGGTTGGTAGGGGGCATGCTTGATGACAAACTTAGAGCTGTGCTGCTTCGCAACACTGAGTTGACCCTAGACCAGGCTATCCACTCCTGCCGCTGGTCACTATCTTAAACAAGTCGATTCACGCTGCCCCTGCACGGTTGCAACGGATGATAATGCAGCTGCAGCGGTTTGATTTCCAGATCGTCTACAAGAGGGGTAAAGACATGCACATAGCAGATACGCTATCCAGAGCCCCGCGCAGAGTCAATGAACAGCACCTCTCCGAACAGGATGAGTTCTCGGTCATGAAGGTCTCGTTTGTGCCGACTGATCGTTTACGCCGCCTAGCCGAACACACGGCTGCTGATGAGACTTTACAATTGTTGTCCACAGTCATACGGGCTGGCTGGCCCCACAAGCAATCAAATACCTCGTTTGAGATACGCCCCTATTTCCTGGTTCGCGACGAACTAGTGCTCCAGGACGGTATCATAGTCAAGGGCCATAAAGCGGTGGTCCCAGCCGCACTCCGGGACGAATAATACAACGACGTCCACAGGGGTCACCCTGGCACCGAGGCAACCCTTCAACGGGCGCAAAGCATGTTTTACTGGCCCGGGATGACGAAATACATACGTGAAAGAACCGAAACGTGAGCTGTCTGCAACAGCCTGGCACCACATCAACAGAAGCAGCCCCTACTGCCCCAACCGGTCCCGTCTCTTCCATGGTCCTCGTTGGCTACCGACATTTTCGAGTGGCGCGGGAAACACTACCTGGTTTTGGTTGACTCTTACTCGGGGTGGTTCGAGATAGACCTTCTGCGGACCATTTCCTCGGAGGCTGTGATCGAGAAGCTGCAACGGCACCTCTCCACACATGGATCCCCTGCACGTCTTCAGTCTGACAACGGTAGGCAGTTCACCAGCCAAGCGTTTAAGGATTTTGCTAACCGATGGGACTTTCAACACATTACCAGCAGCCCCGAATTCCCGCAGTCCAATGAGCTCGCTGAACGCGCCGTCCGGAGTGCGAAACAGCTCATGGAACGAGCTTGCCTTGCCAAATCTGACGTATACCTGGCCTTACTCAATATACGAAACATTGCTCGAGATCCTGTCCTAGGTTCGCCAGCCCAGCGTCTGATGTCTCGCCAAACCCGTGCTCCCCTGCCTGTCTCCCAGCAGCTGCTCCAGCCGCATGTTCGGTCTCCGCCCGTGGTGCAGCGGCAGCTACAGCGTCACCGGGACGCACAGAAGTGGTTTTTTGACAGGTCCAGTAGGCCGCTCACGCCTCTTGCACGTGGGCAAGTGGTTCTTCTGCAAACCGACAAGGGCCATGCACGGTTGGGACACATTTACGGGCCTTCCACGGAGCCACGTTCATACCTGGTCAAAGTGGATGGGGCCATCTACAGACGCAACCGTCAACACATCCTTCCGGTGAAGGAACCGCGTCCTGCGTCTCCGAGTCGTGACGCCCCGCATCTCGTGTTTGCTCCCACCGTTGATTCACCACCAACCGTTGTTCCTGCCGCGGGTTCCCCGCGTCGGTCGGTGCCTGACGCGCCCGTGTTATCTCCCACTAGTCCTGTCATGTCGCCTGTTGCGTCCCCACTCTCCTCCCCTTGTTCTCCCACGAAAGGAGGTGAGGCGGTCTCGTACCGCACGAGGACCGGACGGGTTTGTAGGCCACCCGTTAGATATGGCGATTTTGTGTACCGTTGATTTTGTGTAACTTTGCTAGTATGTTCTTTACATTTGTTGTTCAGTGTTTAACCTACCGTTGTTTCTTTATTTCTACAAGAAGAGATGTAGATGGGCTATTGCATGCTAGCCAATCGTAGTGTTTATTAGTAGTAGCCCCGCCCATTATGTGCTGTATATGTTAAGAACTTGCCTGCGTCAGTCAGTAGGTGCAGCAACTCGGAGCTGGAATGTACTGCACCTCCTGTGATGTAAGTGTTGCATTAAAAGCCATGTGTTGTATTACAGCGTTGGTATGATCACTTCATTACACCAACTATATCATAATCATTAATAACTATCTCCACATTTAATTCATCCACCTTATTACGTATACTCCTTGCATTGAGACACAAAGCCTTCAGGCTTGTTTTTACAACTCTCTTACCCCTTGTACGATTATGTTGAAAAGTGGCCCTTTTTGATTTTTGCCCTGGATTTGTCTGCCTGCCACTTTTACTTTTCACCTTGCTACCTGTTGCTTCTACCCCTATTTTACACCCCTCTGTCTCTCTGCTCCAGCTCCAGCTCCCATCCCCCTGCCACATTAGTTTAAATCCTCCCCGACAGCACTAGCAAACACTCCCCCTAGGACATTGGTTCCATTCCAGCTCAGGTGCAGACCATACTGTTTGTACTGGTCCCACCTCTCCCAGAACTGGTTCCAATGTCCTAAAAATTTGAATCCCTCCCCCTTGCACCATTTTTCAAGCTACGTATTCATATGAAATATCCTCCTATTCCTACTCTGACTAGCACGTGGCACTGGTAGTAATCCAGAGATTATTACCTTTGAGGTCTTACTTTTTAGTTTATCTCCTAGCTCCCTAAATTCACCTTGTAGGACCTCATCCCGTTTTTTACCTAAATCGTTGGTGCCAACGTGCACCACGACAACTGGCTGCTCACCCTCCCCCTTCAGAATGTCCTGCAGCCGCTCAAAGATATCCCTGACCCTTGCACCAGGGAGGCAACATACCATCCTGGAGTCTCGTTTGCGGCCGCAGAAACGCCTATCTATTCCCCTTACAATTGAATCCCCTATCACTTTAGCCCGTCCACTCTTTTTCCTCCCCTCTTTTGCCGCAGAGCCACCCACGGTGCCATGAACTTGGCTGCTGCTGCCTTCCCCTGATGAGGCATCTCCCCCAACAGTATCCAAAATGGCATATCTGTTTAGGAGGGAGATGACCGCAGGGGACTCCTGCATTACCTGCCTACTGCTACGCTGGCTAGTGGCCACCCGTTTCCTTTCTGTCCGCTTATCTTTTACTTGTGGTGTGGCCAACTCACTATACGTGCTATTCACGACCTTCTCAGCCTCGTGGATGCTCCAGAATGAGTCCAACCGCAGCTCCAACCGTTCAATGCGGTTTGCCAGGAGCTGCAGCTGGACACACTTCCTGCACACGTAGTCATCAGGGACACCGACAATATCCCTGATCTCCCACATGTTGCAGGATGAGCAATCCACGGGGCCGATCTCATCTGACATGTCTTACCCCCAAATTAAATCAAATCCCTCTTAATCCTTTAAACTGTACCTTTACTAAAAAGCACTGAACCCTTAACTCACTGAACCCTTAACTTCCTGAACCCTGAACTCACCGAACCCTTAACTTAGAGGCAGATAACATGTTCCCAATGTTGGGGGAGTCCAGAACAAGGGGCCACAGTTTAAGAATAAGGGGTAGGCCATTTAGAACGGAGATGAGGAAGAACTTTTTCAGTCAGAGGGTGGTGAAGGTGTGGAATTCTCTGCCTCAGAAGGCAGTGGAGGCCAGTTCGTTGGATGCTTTCAAGAGAGAGCTGGATAGAGCTCTTAAGGATAGCGGAGTGAGGGGGTATGGGGAGAAGGCAGGAACGAGGTACTGATTGAGAGTGATCAGCCATGATCGCATTGAATGGCGGTGCTGGCTCGAAGGGCTGAATGGCCTACTCCTGCACCTATTGTCTATTGTCTATTGTCTATTGTCTATTAACTAAAAGTACGAATAAAAAGCAGAATTACAACGCCCAATCAGCTGCTTCCTCTAGTCCGCTTCCACCAATCAGCGGCTTCCTCCAGAACACTTATTTTAAAGTGTGTGGGAACGTTTTTATCCCCAACCGCCTCCAACCGCTTCCAACCGCCTCCAACCGCTTATGGGCCTCTGGGTGAACAAAGCCGCGCGCTGGGTTGTTAAACCTACCGCCCGGACGCTGCTCCAACCGCCTCCAACCGCTTATGGGCCTCTGGGTGAACAAAGCCGCGCGCTGGGTTGTTAAACCTACCGCCCGGACGCTGCTCCAACCGCCTCCAACCGCTTCTGGGCCTCTGGGTGAACAAAGCCCCGCGCTGGGTTTTTAAACCTACCGCCCGGACGCTGCTCCAACCGCCTCCAACCGCTTCTGGATGTAGTTCAGGAACAAACAAACAAACAAACGCGAGTTTTAGTATCAACAATAAATGAAACTAATATTTTTTATCCACTCTGTCTCCCTCCCCTTCCTTCACCCTCACTCTCCCCTCTTTCTCTCCCCCTCATCTTTTAGGAATACATTTACAATAATAAATTAAACTAAACTAATATTTTATACAACCTCCCCGTCTCTCTCCCTTCTCTCCCGCTCCCCTCTCTCTCACCCTCTCTACTTTCTCTTTCCCTCTCTCTGCCCCCTCCCTCTCCGTATCTCTCTCCCCTTTGAACAGAACAGAACAGAATAGCTTTATTATCATTCGTTTTACCGAACGAAATTAATTTGCCAGCAGTCACAGAGACAAAAACCAAAAAACACAAGGCACACAACCCCAACACAAACATCCATCACATTGACTCCAAACACCCCCTCACTGTGATGGAGGCAAAAAAACTTCCTCTCTCTTCCCCCACGTCCCTCCCACGGACAGACAGCTCGACCCCTACCGAGGCGACCGACCCGCACAGCCCCCGCAAGGAGATGGAAGGTCCCGCGGCCGAGCCGTACCGGGCGATAGAAGGCCCCGCGGCCGAGCCGTACCGGGCGATAGAAGGTCCCGCGGCCGATCCGCCCCGAGGAAGAGACCTAAAAAATAAAATAAAAAGCATCGGATTACGTTGGCTGATTTCTTTTCGAGCCAACGTGATGAGCAAATGGAGTCAATGGTGGAACGTCTGGTCTGTGTGATGGATTGGCCTCCATTTATAACTCCCTGCAATTTCTCGCGGTCGAGACAGACATGTCCCCGATCATATATGATTATTAAGGGATTGGGCACGCTGGAGGCAGGAAACATGTTCCCAATGTTGGGGGAGTCCACAACCAGGGGCTACAGTTTAAAAATAAGAGGTAGGCCATTTGGAATGGAGATGAAGAAAACGTTTTTCACTCAGAGAGTTGTAAATCTGTGGAATTCTTTCCCTCAGAAGGCAGTGGAGGCCAATTCTCTGGACGCTTTCAAGAGAGAGCTAGATAGAGCTCCGAAGGAAAGCGGAGTCAGGGGGTATGGGGAGAAGGCAGGAAGGGGGACTGATTGAGAATGATCAGCCATGATCACATTGAATGGCTTTAGGTTTTAGCTTCAGTTTTAGGTTTAATATTGTTACATGTACCGAGCTACAGCAAACAACTTTGTTCTGCAAGCTATCCAAATTGATTACATTTCTTATGTATCGACACTATCGGTTCTAGCTCGTGGACAAGGGGCACTTGTGTATGTGGATCCACTCAGAGCGTGGTAACTGTATGGATGCGCACAGCGGGTGGAAGACATATAGAATGAGGTGGAAAAGGAGGTAGTTGAAATACAAACTGTAGATGGGCTATTGCATGCCTATTTAACATCATTTAAAATACATTTGGACAAGCACATCTAGGAAGAGCTGAGAGTGATTCACGGCAATGGCGGCAGTTGGGACGTTGTAGATGGGGTACATTGATCGGCGTTGGCAGCCTGGGTGGAATGACCTGTCCCTGCGGTGTATGACACATGACAATAGATAGAGCAAAGTGGAAGTTACAGCGTGCAGAATCCATGTATCAGCACCGCAGCGCATGATTGTACATCTGTACCCCAGACAAAGTTCAATGTCCGTGATGGGGTACAGGGAATTGAATTAGTATCCTAGCCTATGGAGGGACGGACCGTTCATAAGCCCAATAACGGAGGAAATGAACCTATTCCTAAGTCTGGTGATGCGCGCTTTCAAGCTTCTCTACATTTTGGATTTGGCGAAAGAAGAATTGAGCGGGGTTGGCAAAGTCTTTGATTATGTTGGGTGTTTGGGTAATGTTATGCAGCGTGGAATGTAGATGGATAATATGATTGGTCTGGGGTCTCTAATAGTCTGGGCTATATTTAAAGCCCTCTGCAATTTCTCGCGGTCCTGGCAGAGTTATTCCCAAACCAAGCTGCCATTAAATATGACAATATGCTTGTAGAAACATTGAAAATAGGTGCAGGAGGAGGACATTTGGCCCTTCGATCCAGCACCGCCGTTCATTGTGATCATGGCTCATCGTCCACAAGCAGTAACCTGTGCCTGCCTTCTCCCCATATCCCTTGATTCCACTAGCCCCTAGAGCTCTATCTAACTCTCTTTCAAATTCAACAAAGTGAATTGACCCCCACTGCCTTCTGTGGCAGAGAAAACCACAAGTTCACAACTCTCTGGGTGAATAAGTTTCTTCTCACCTCAGTTTTAAATGGCCTTCCCTTTATTCTGTTACCGTATTTTGACAAGGGTAACAGGGGACATAACAATTATATTTTTGTTTTCGTTTGTGTGTCTTCTAGGGTGTCGCTACAATGTGATTGCTCCACGTCAGAGTGGCAAGATTTAAAAGAAACTGAAGGAAGGAATTTACATTCCAACGGTGGTGGGTACATGGGACAAGCAGTGGAAGGAGTTAGTGGTGAAGTGTTCTACAGCCAGAGCGTTTGGAAATACAGATGCCAATGAGACAGTAGCAATAAATAATTAGGTAGCTGTTGTGCAATAAATGTTGAGCAGGAACTGATTCTGCAACAATGTCCAGGTGTGCCGACGAGCAGCACTGATGTTGCTTTGAGTTTGAAAATTGATACCACACTGCATGTTGTTCGTCAATATCGGAGTTTTGATGAGATCATTAACTTCTGACAAAACATATATTCATTCTTTCCCCGGATGTCTTCTGTCATCGAGTATATCCTGACCTCCTTTTGTATTTCAGATGCCGGAGAATTACTACGGCCCGCAACCCGGTATCAGCGTGTGTTTGGTTTTCTTACTCCAGTCCCGACATTTCACCTTCTCGCCATTGCCCAACAATCCATTTCTGGTTAACGGCAACTCATCACCTTACACAATACAATACATTACAATACAATACATTATATCTTTATTGTCATTGTACATGGGTACAACGAGATTGGGAATGCGCCTCCCATACGATGCAATAATTTAATTAATTTAAACAACAACAACCCAACGAAACAAATTGTAACCGTTTTAAGACAGAATAAAGTGCAAGTAGGTCTGTGCCGGTTCACTGTGCGATGTGACCATCCGGCTCAGCAGGATCGGTTCATAGCAGCTATGGCCCTGGGGATGAAGCTGTTCCTGAGTCTGGAGGTGCGGACGCCTTGTATCGTCTGCCCGATGGAAGGAGTTCGAGCAGACTGTTGCAGGGGCGTGAAGAGTCTTTGTGGATGCTGGTGGCTTTTCTGAGGGGAAGGATTAATGATACAATGCTTCTATTAACTATGAAGCCGCCTTGGTTTGTAAAGGTGTAAACAATTAAGTTGAAAGGTGGATTGAGATTTAGGTTTCAGGTTCGCGTTCATTATTGTCACGTGTGTCGAGGCGCATGAATAACGTTGTTTTACATGCGATCTAAACGGATTAAATACGACATACAGATGTTATCAGTTCAAACTCAAGAACAATAGATAAAGCAAAGGGAAGATACAGAATGCAGAACATAGTTTGCAGTATGGTGGCGCATCTGTTCCATAGAAAAATACCCGCCATGGAGTAGGGATGACAGACCGTACTATCCGTACGTACGTACTATCGTGCAGGTGACAGGGTAGACCATCAGATCAACTGTTGGTCCTTTGAAGGCCACTTTTTTTTCGAGGGACAAATCATGACGTCAATCTCTGCACCGAGTTGAAGATCCGTATCGCGCTCTTTAAATGAGATAACGTCAAAGCATAATAGTCTACGGAGCATGTGCTGGTAAATGGGACTTATTCATTGGAAATCGTAGACAAGGATAGTTGCTGGGCTGTTTCTCTGCCGTGTGACTCGTGGCTCTCGGTCCAGTCTATGTACGTTTTTTCCATTTGTGGTATCACCGTTGTTAGTTAATGCAGGGCTTCGCTCGTAATTCTCTTAATGGCCCGAGCTCTAGGTGGAGTTAAGTTCTATATTCCTTGGATGGCAGGAGGCTGGGAGAGGGGGGGGGGGGGTAATCTTACAAAGGTGTATAAATCGTGAGGGGAATAAATAGTGTTGATGCACTGTCACTTACCCAGAATGGAGAAGCAAATAACAGAGGTCAGAGGGTTAAGAGAGGCAAGGTTTACAAGGAACTGGAAGGAAAGACCTTTACACTCAGATGGTGATGGGTACAAAGAACGAGCTTTCAGTAACGGTAGATGAGACATGTTGAAGTTGGTGCATTTATACAGCCACAACATTTGGAATATAGCTACCAAATCGACTTTAGCAAAAAGTAAGCATGATCGGGTATTTCTAATTCTATTGTTCGGCTTGAACTGATTTTGTAGCAATGTTCAGGTGCGATGGCGATGTAATTTACACTCTAACTCAGGTGCGCTTGAGTTATGCGAAATATGCATTTGTTTTGGACTATCAGTTCTTTTATTGGGTCACTCACTTCGGACATTCGATACGTTTTCCTCACTCCACGGGTGTCATCTGAGTCTTCTGCGTTTATCTAGCTTCACACTTGTATTTCAAAATCCCGGCAATTACTACGGACCAGGTGATCTGGAAATGAGTGTAGGGCTAGGGCGATGGCATGGTCCGTGGACCTGTTGTGGCGGTAGGCGAACTGCAGTGGGTCAAGGCCGCTGGGTAGACTGGATATAATGCGTTCCATTACAAGCCTCCCAAAACATTTCATGATGGTGGATGTCAATGCCAGTGTTCGGTGGTCGTTTAAACTTGCGGTCTTGCCTTTCATCGACACTGGAATGAAGGTGGCCTTCAAGAAGCAGCTGGGTACCTGATAACGGAGTAGGGAGAGAACAAAGATGTCCACCAATACCGGTGCTAGCTTTTCCGCGCAGCTGGGTACCTGATAACGGAGTAGGGAGAGAACAAAGATGTCCACCAATACACGGCTAGGAATATTTTTCAGGGTCTCTGGGTTGTCACGTATTTCATTGTCCTTGGACCTCTCTCCCATAACTCAAGGAAGAGAGGGGATCTTATCGAAACGTATAAGATTATTAAGGGGTTGGACACGTTAGCGGCAGGAAACATGTACCCAATGTTGGGGGAGTCCAGAACATCGCGGACTGTCCTGAAAACAAAATAAGAGGCTGATAAGGGCGGCACGGTAGCGCAGCGGTAGAGTTGCTGCTTTACAGCGAATGCAGCGCCGGAGACTCAGGTTCGATCCTGACTACGGGTGCTGCACTGTAAGGAGTTTGTACGTTCTCCCCGTGACCTGCGTGGGTTTTCTCCGAGATCTTCGGTTTCCTCCCACACTCCAAAGACGTACAGGTATGTAGGTTAATTGGCTGGGTAAATGTAAAAAAACTTTTTTTAAAGAAATTGTCCCTAGTGGGTGTAGGATGGTGTTAATGTACGGGGATCGCTGGGCGGCACGGACTTGGTGGGCCGAAAAGGCCTGTTTCCGGCTGTATATATATGATATGATATGATATGATTGCCTACATAGTCTCTGAGACTTACAGTCAAACATAATGACGATGCCATTTATAGAGTTATAGTCAAACAGCACGAACGAAGACCTTTTGGAACCGGTTGCGGAGGCCGATCAATATGTCCAAATAATTTAGTCCAACTTCCCCACGTTTTCTCCATGGCCCACCATCCATTTTTGTCCACCTATTCTTTTAAATGTCTCTTGTACATTCTAATCGAACCACATCTCGTCAGCTTCATCTGGCACCCAGTTCCACCTACCCACAACTTCCTGTGTAACCGAGTTGCCTCTCAGGTCTCTTCTGACGCTCTCGCCTCTCCCTTGAAAACAATGTTATCTAGCTCTCAACTCCCTACCCGGGAAAAACGACAGCACCGTCGACCTTTCCTATGCCCCGAATGATGATATATACTTCCGTAATTTCAGTGGTCAACCATCTAGTCTCCGTGGAAAGCTTTCCAACTTGTCCGGCCTCTCTTTAACTCGAAAGCCCTCCCTTCCAGGCAACAACATGTGACCCCCCCCCCCCCCCCACCCGACGTTCTCAGTTGAACGTATTCCTTCCAATAGCTCGAAGACCAGAACTGCGCTCAGTGCTCGAACTTTGGTCTCACGAATGCTACGTATAGTTCAAGCGACCACCTGGAATACTAAGTGCCTTTACCTACCGGGGCAATGCATCTCTATCAACGCGCCTACGATCACATAACACCCAAATCAAAACGTAAGGTGGCAGTGGATGAATTATACTCGGTCATGAACTACCTTTAAGGAATAAACACTGATACCCTGCTCATTAGTGATCAGCCATGATCGCATTGAATGGCGGTGCTGGCTCGAAGGGCTGAATGGCCTACTCCTGCACCTATTGTCTATTGTCTATTGTCTATTATCTGCGGTGCAACAATCAATCCGACTTCAGGGGTGTAATGGTATCTAAACTCAGCATGCCTACAGTCTCACACTGGGCATCCGGTCTCTGGGTTACACCACCATCTAGAATGCCTAGAGTTCCAGAGCTACAGCCTTGCTTTCATTGACAGAATGTACAAAGAAATGTTTATGGACGTCGGAAGTGGAAGAATGGGGTCCCACAATCCTGTGTAGGTCTAAAGGACGACGGTGGTGAGAGTCAAAATCTTCACATTATTGGACGTGCATATCTTTGAAAATCTTTCCTGGACTCGGCACATTAATGCAATGATAAAGAAAGCTCATCAACGTCTCTACTTTCTGAGCAGCTTGAGGAGATACGGTCTGTCAATACTCTCTTGGATTTCTACACTTGTGCATTGGAGAGCATGTTGCCCGGTTGCATCACGGTCTGGTTCGACAACTTGAAGGCCCAAGAGTGAGGAAGACTGTAAAAAGTAAGTACTACCCAGTAGGTACATCAAGGGGACTGAGCTCCCAATCATCGCGAGATCTACAGGAGTTGCTGCCTCAAAAAGGCAGCCAGCTTCATCAGTGACACAGGCGACACACTCATTTCATTCCTGTCATCGGAATGAAAACATAGGAGCCTGAAAAGTCCAGGTTCAGCACCAGCTTCTTCTCTACAACCATGAGGTCATTAAACACTACAACCTCCAAACCACATAGAATTGGGAAATTGATTGTTTTTGCACTATTTTTGCTTGTTTATTTCTTCATATATTGTTTTTATTAGCACTTTATGCATATTCTTTCGTGATGCTTCAAGTAACACTTTCCCTGTTCTATATGCGACATGTGACAATAAAACCTCCCTGACACTTTACTCTTGATCCCTCTCATTTGCCATCTGACGAGAGCTAACGATGTTGCTCCTGTCGTGTTACAGGCAGGGATTTCTGAACGTGGCGCTAATAGACGAGTAAGACAAGATCAATGCACAACGCGGTCTACTTAAGGTTTGTGATGAGAAGATAGACAGGAATATGATTTGAGTATAGGAGTAAAGAGGTCCTTCGGTAGTTGTATAGGACCCTGGTGAGACAACATCTGGAGTATTGTGTGCAGTTTTGGTCTCCTAATTTGAAGAAGAACATCCTGCTATTGAGGCGGTACAGCGTACGTTCACGAGGTTAATCCTCGGGATGGCGGGACTGTCATCTGAGGAAAGATTAGAAAGACTGGGCTTGTATTCGTTGTATTCATTGGAGTTTAGAAGGATGAGAGGGGATCTTAGAGAGACGCATAAAATTACAATAGGACAGGGACAAGCAAGATGCGGGAAAAATTTTCCCTGTGTTGGGGGAGTCGAAGACCAGGGGCCGCAGTTTAAGAATAAAGGGGAGACCATTTAAAACCGAGGTGAGAACAAACGTTTTCACCCAGTGAGTTGTGAATTTGTGGAATTCTCTTCCAGAGAAGGCAGTGGAGGCTAATTGACTGGATGAATTTAAAAGAGAGTTAGATAGAGCTCTAGGGGCTAGTGGAATCACGGGATATGGGGAGAAGGCAGCCGCAGGTTACTGATTGTGGATGATCTGCCATGATCACAATGGATGACGGTGCTGGTACGAAGGGCCAAACGGCCTCCTCATACACCTATTATCTATGTTTCTATGCATATTTAATGGTCATCGCCGTTTGCATCAACAAAATACACCGATGGCTGCATTCGAACAGAGACAATTAAGTTCCACCTCAACCAGACAACTTGGATGAACAGGGAGATTCGCACTTAGGTAATATCCAGGTAAGAGGTTTTGTAGTAAGATGACCCTGAACTGTACACGAAGGATGTGTGTTCTCCGCAATGCTGACAGGGATACCAAAAGAAAATTCGATATAACGCTTGAGGCTGGTTTTTATAGAGCGAATGCCAGGCAGCTGCACCAGGGCTTGAATACCATCACAGTTTAGAAGCTGGTCGCTGCATCTCTACTGGATAAACTGCTCTGAACAAGCCAATAAAGTTTCGCCAAGACGCTTCCCCCCCATCACCTATTGGTCTTTATAAAACATACCGGCGGCAGAGATCATGGAGTCATAGAGTCATTCAGCTCGGAAGCATTCTCTGCAGTCCAACTCCTCCATATCGGGCAAGATGCCATGTCTAAACTACTCCAATTTGCCCACGTTTAGCTCCAAAGCTCTAAAGTTTTCCTATCCGCCTAACTGACCAAGTGGCATTTAAATTGCCCTATTGCAACTACCTCAACAATTTTCTCCAGAACTGGTTCTATGTAACCACGGCCATCTGTGAAAAGGTCAGCCCACCCCCTCGTTGCCGTTACGTCATCATTCACTCTTGCCTTGATCCTAACATCTCCAGTAATTAAGTCGCTACCATGCTTAATAGACTTTGCATATACAGTATCTATTCACTTCATAATTTTATAAACCTTTATGTTCAGCCTGAAGTATTTTGCGCTCCAAGGAATAAAGACCTAACCAGCCCAATCTATCCCTGTAGCCCAGGCCCTCTAGTCCCGGCAACATCCTCGTAAATCTTCTCTACATTTTTCAACATTATGACATATTTGACTCAGGTAAATTCTCGGAAAACGGCCGGTAAATTTCCGGCAATCGGCCAAATGTAGTCCCTGGTCGAGTTTTGAAATCGTGCGCCAGTCAACGGGCCACGCTATTGGCCGAGGTCTCCAACCTCTCGCCACTGAATATCGCCGTCTGCAGTCCCCACTTTCTTCAAGGAAGTGTCCATCTTTCCAGTTCCCAAAAGATTTGATGACTTGCTTCAATAATTACCACCCAGTAGTTGACCAAATACTACACATCGCACTTTCAGACAGTCAATAGACAATAGACGATAGACAATAGGTGCAGGAATAGGCTATTCGGCCCTTCGAGCCAGCACCGCCATTCAATGTGATCATTCTCAATCAGAACCCCGTTTCTGCCTTCTCCCCACACCCCTGACTCCGGTATCCTTAAGAGCTCTATCTAGCTCTCCCTTGAATGCATTCAGAGAATTGTCCTCCATTGCCTTTTGAGGCAGAGAATTCCAAATATTCCACAGAAAAAAAGTTTTTCCTCATCTCCGTTCTAAATGGCCGACCCCTTATTCTTAAACTGTGGCCCCTGGTTCTGGACTCCCCCAACATTGGGAACATGTTTCCTGCCTCTAACGTGTCCAACCCCTTAATAATCTTATGCGTTTCGATAAGATCCCCTCTCATCCTTCTAAATTCCATTGTATACAAGCCTAGTCGCTCCAGTCTTTCAACATATGATCCATTTCCCCTGTTCATCTTGAACCTGATGTGATCTTCGATAAGCACCTTCAATGTCACCTACACTAGCGATCTAGCATCGTCAGCAAACGTACTAACCATGTTAAAAGCATTGTCAGCTAAATCTTTAACATAGATGAAAAACGACAGTGTGCCCACCATCAATCCCCGTTGTGCACTAGTAAAGGGACATCAATCTGAGCATCTATCGTCAACTGCCATCGTCTTTCCACTTTCACCAAGCCAAGGTACGACATTACCTGACTGTTCCGCCGAGATTCCGGTCAGTGGTACCGCACATGGTATTGATCAAAGGTACTAGAGGAAAAAGATGGACCACTCCTTTGAAATCGCCCATACTGAAGTTTCGTACGCAAAGGAGCCATGTTAGTAGGCAATACCTCGCCTCTCATTGTGCCTCTCGCAGTGCAATCAGTGTTTTGGGAGAACAGTATGTGTGATTATACCATTAAAATGCAGAATATATCTCATCTGCAATTCACAGATTTTTGCTATTTTCTTTTTAAATGGTTCTACAAGTTTCTGCCTACTAAAATGGCCCCCTTGATCTACTACGGTTTTTAGGGTCGAGTGGTCTATCTTGTCCCTTTAGTATCTTTGGTATTGATGGTGGGGACGCCAGGCCTGCAGATACTGGAATCTTGAACAATGTACAAAGTGCTGGAGGATGTCAGCGCGTCAAGTGAGAACTGCGGAGAATATGAACAAACGACGGCTCGGACTGGCACCCGTCTGAGAATAATGCTGAAGAGAGAAGGAAGGTCCAGGGCCCAACCATTGTCTGGCAGGCAGCATCTGTGGAGAACATGGATAGGTGATGTTTCACAGAGTGCTGAAGTAACTCAGCGGGTCAGGCAGCATCTGTGGAGAACATGGATAGGTGATGTTTCACAGAGTGCTGGAGTAATTCAGCGGGTCAGGCAGCGTCTGTGGAGAACGTGAACAGGCAACGATCAAGAAGCTAATGAGAAGATAGTGATAGGAGTAGAATTAGGCCATTCGACCCATTAAGTCCACTCCGCCATTCAATCACGGCTGATCTGTCTTTCCCTCCTAACCCCATTCTCCTGCCTTCTCCCGTTAACCCCTGACACCCTTACTAATCAAGAATCTGTCCATCTCGGCCTTAAATATATCCACTGACTTGGCCTCCACAGCCCTCTGAAGAAAAGAATCCAACAGATTCACCACCCTCTGACTGAAGAAATTCCTCCTCATCTCCTACCTGAAGGGATGTCCTTTAATTCTGAGGTTGTGCCTTCTAGTCCTAGACCCTCCCACTAGTGGAAACGACCTCTGCACATCCACTCTATCCGGGCCGCTCACTATTCGGTCAAGTTTCAATGAGGTCCCACCTCATTCTTCTAAACTTCAGCGAGTACAGGCCCAGTGCCGCCAAACGCCCATCGTAGGTTAACCCACTCATTTCTGGGATCGTTCTTGTAAACCTCTGGACCCTCTCCAGAGCCAGCACATCCTTCCTCAGAGATGGGGCCCAAAACTGCTCACAATACCCCAAATGCGCTAGACCAGAGGCTTACAGAGCCTCGGCAATACAACCCTGTATTTGTATACAAGCCCTCTTGAAGTAAATGCTATTAAATGAGAGGAATAGATCGGGTAGACAGAGTCTCTTGCCCAGAGTATGGGAATCGAGCACCAGGGGACATGGGTTTAAGGTGAGGGGGGAAGATTTAATAGGAACCCGAGGTGCAACCTTTCCACACGGTGGGTGTATGGAACAAGCAGCCGCAGAAGGAAGTTGAGGCAGGAACTATCACAACGTTTAAGAGACACTTGGACAGGTACAGGGATAGGACAGGGTTGGAGGGATGTGGGCTAAAGGCGGGCAGGTGGGACTAGTGTAGATGGGGCATGTTGGTCGGTGTGGGCAGGTGGGACTAGTGTAGATGGGGCATGTTGGTCGGTGTGGGCAGGTGGGACTAATGTAGATGGGGCATGTTGGTCGGTGTGGGCAGGTGGGACTAGTGTAGATGGGGCATGTTGGTCGGTGTGGGCAGGTGGGACTAGTGTAGATGGGGCATGTTGGTCGGTGTGTGCAGGTGGGACTAGTGTAGATGGGACATGTTAGTCGGTGTGGGAAAGTTGGGACGAAGGAAGGGCCTGTTTCCAAGCTGCATCACTCTGTGACTCTAAATACGAACTCCATGCAGTAGTCTGATTGTGGAGAGGAAGAAACTGTTCCTGATAAACTCCGGAACATATTGCTATGATCATATTGAATGGCGGTGCAGGCTCGAAGGGCCGAATGGCCTACTCCTGCACCTATTTTCTATGTTTCTATGCTTCTAACTCCCAGTAAAGTGGCAACACAAGTAGACAGAGCGGTGAAGAAGGCGTGTGGTCCGCTTGCCTTCATCTGCCGGGGCATCGAGTTCAAGAGCCGGGACGTCAAGATGCATCTCTCCATGACTTTGGTCAGGCTGCATTTGGAGTATTGCGTGTAGTTCTGGTCGCCCCCATTACAGGAAGGGTGTGGGGGCTTTGGAGAGGACGAGAGGGGAGTTACAGAGACAGGTACAGAGAGCATAGGGGCCGGAGTGGAGGGGGTCACAGAGACAGGAGGGGGTGTAGGGGCGGGAGTGGAGGGTGTCACAGAGACGAGGAGTGTGGGGGGTGTCGGGGCAGGAGGGGAGGGGGTCACAGAGAGGGGGTGGAGGGGCCGGACGGGAGGGGGTCACAGAGACTGGTGTAGGAAACACTCTCTCCCCTCCCCAGGGACAGCTGTTACATCCCATGGCGGCTAACCGTTCTAACCGCACTTCCCAAGATTGGCGTTGGAGAGAGAAGTGAGGGCGAGCAGGAGGAGAGTTGGGGAAAAGAGAGAGAGAGGGAAACAGATAGGGGGAGATAGCTGAGAAGACGAAAGGGGAAGAGATGGAGGGGGAGTGAACTATCAAAGGGAGAATGGGACGATAAAGGGAGAGGGGAGTTCAGAGCGAGTGGGTTGGCGAAAGGGAGAGGGGGAAGGGTGAGATAGAGAGAGAGAAACTGAGGGAGAGATGCAGTGAGAGTGAGAGGGGAGGGAGGGGTAAGGGGTGAAAGGTTCACAGAGACAGAGGCGCATAGAGAGAGAATAGAGAGGGTAGGAGAGAGGGTCGCAGTTGAAAGAGAGGACAGCAGTAAGGATGGAGGGAGAGAGAAAGGGAGGAGGGAGATGTGCCGCACCATTCGCTGTTTTATTTGGGTTTCGGACAATTCTGATACCACAATGTTTCTGTTCTCTGAGTGTCGTGAGTCTTTGGGTCGTTCCTCCTCAGAGGTGACGAAGGCAGAGAATGTTATTGTCCCGGCGCAAAATCAGCCCCACTGCAGGCAAGCAAGGAGTGAATGGTTACCGGCCTCGCCGGGAGTGTGGGGGTGAGGTTGCAGTCAGTTAAGCCGCGATCATATTGAGTGGTCAAGCGGAGTGGAGGGGCCATTTTAGAGCGAGGTGATCTGTTGAACTAGTTACTCAACCTGTGGACAAACGTCGCCCAGTCCACCTTCAAACTGGGCACCAGAAGCCCTGAGAGGGTCCCTGGAATTTGGGATTGCATCAGTGAGTGAAGCGGATTGAAGGAAATCAGACAAACAACATGCGGCGGAGAGTTGGATCTGATGGAGTTTGAAACAATATTCCCTTTGCTGGAACAAAGCCGCTCCCAATTTCCATCCCTCAGTATCGCCACAATTCCCAGTCTTTGGAGTTTCTCAATCAATTCCCTGAATAAATCACGACCTGTCTCAGCAGGGATTTCACTTGGCTGATGTCATCTGTTTGCGAATCATTTCAAAATCTCTATTTTTTAAAACTCTTTTGAAACTTCACTGTCCCGGTGGAGACGGAAAATGGTATAAAATCTCAGGTAATGTTCTGCCCCAGCATTTCATTCCGAGAGATTTCCTGGTAGCTCACGGGGACACGTCGATGGGCACAGAAAATGGGCAGAGAAATGGGGCAAGATTATTGGGAATATATGGACGTGCAGAAAATCTTGTACGTGATCATTGCTGCCGTTGGAGTCCCTGGTAAGTGAGCAGAACAATTCAAGTTTTCAAACTCCGTCCGTTAACCGGTGTTGACCTGATTCTGATCATATTGCAATATTCCCAACTGATGGTCGTTGTGCAAGAATATGTGAAGTATATCAATCGTCTCAGAGAAATATCTTTGAATTAACGCTGTGATTTTTCTTACATTCAGACAGCCGAAACTAACCCTCTCTTTCTCCCGCTGCCTGGACCCACGAGAATGTTGTTCTTGACTTCAGTGGGAACTTGCCCAGAGTTGTCCCAGTGCTCGGGACAGGCAGCTCTCCGGGACGGTGTGACTGGGAAAGGGTTTACATTGTGAAGTTCACTCCGTCTGAGTTATTGATCAGAGTGAACACCAGCTCCTGTGGACACGTCTCACTGTGGAGTCTGTCACTGTCGGATTCCACCCGCCTGTTGGTCAATAATTGGATCGATCTCCTGAACCGGTGGCCGCGGATCTACCGGCGTGTGTTGTTACAGAACTGAACTCACTGTGGAATGAATCCATTAACGGAGCCACTCTGCTGCCGGACCCTAAGTTGTCCCTGCCTTCCCTCTGGAACCCTCCTCGTCCCCATCAGATGCCGAGTTCCCAGAGCCCTGGTTAAACGCGGCCGGTCACGGTTAAGTCTGTGAAACCGGCCCCATCAGAGACTGTGAGCGGGGTTAACTGTAGACAGGACCATTCCGCCTGTTGTAGCGGGCGGCTGCTCGTTCCCTCCCCGCCCTTTATCCCGCCCGTCGCCTTATCTCCTCTCACCTGAAGCAGGCAGGTCGGGCACAGTCGGAACTGGGTCTGACATTGTTAAACCTGCAGCCGCGCACCGACTCCAACACTCCTGATGTCCAGCTGAAAGTGGAGCCGGTGTTCAGCCCCGGAGACCGTGTTCAGTAATGCTCAGTGTCCGTCCTCTTCTCTTTCCGCAGTGAATTTAGTGGCGATTGTGATCCTGTCCCGGGGAAAGTGCGGCCTCTCCACCTGCACCACTCGCTACCTAGTGGCCATGGCAGCGGCCGATCTACTCACCCTAATCACCGAGGTCATTTTGTATTGGATGCGATACTATTACTTTTATTGGAGTTTCCTGACCATCACCCCTGTGTGCAGTGTTAACATTGTACTGACGGCTGCAGCTACAGACTGTTCTGTCTGGTTCACCGTCACTTTCACCTTTGATCGCTTTGTCGCCATTTGTTGCCAGAAGCTGAAAACTAAATATTGCACCGGGAAAACTGCGGCTGCGGTTCTCACAACAGCCGGCGTTCTGCTGTGTCTGAAAAACGTTCCCCGCTACTTCACATATAAACCCTGGAGAACCATCGACAATATCCCGTGGGGCTGTAACCCGGTGGACAGTTATTTCACTGACCCCGGGTGGGTGGCATTTGACTGGATCGACACGGTTTTAATTCCGCTCCTCCCTTTCGCTGTGATCCTGCTGCTCAACGCTCTGACAGTCCGGCACATTTTAGTGGCCAGTCGGGTCCGTCAGGGGCTGAGGGGTCAGAGCAAGGGGGAGAAGCGCAGTGACCCGGAGATGGAGAGCAGGAGGAGGTCTGTGGTTTTACTCTTCACCATCTCCGGCAGCTTCATCCTCCTGTGGCTGACCAACGTTGTAAACTTCGTCTATTATCAGATCACAGGGATTGGAAATGATCGGAATGATTCTCAATGGATCTTTAACGACCTCGGGTTTGTGCTGAGGAATCTCAGCTGCTGCACCAACACATTTATTTACGCGGTGACCCAGTCCAAGTTCAGGGAGCAGGTGAAGATCGCGGTGAAATATCCGCTCACCTCAGCGCTGCGGCTCATTAATAAACCCGCGCCCTGAGCGCATCCCAGAGGGCGGCCGCAGTCTCTCCGCTCCGGGCTCCGGCTCCTCACATTCACCGCCGCATCTTCCAGCTGTCAGTCCCGGGCAGATGATCCCATCGCCGGCCCCGCTCCGGGACCCCCAACCCCTCACATTCACCCAATCGCCCCTTTGCTCAAAGATGCAGATTAAGCAGAAAAAATAACATCATTGCCTGTCATATATTTTAAATTGAAGTGTTTATTTCAGTTTCTACCCCCTCATTCTCACCCCCTCCTCTCTCTCTCTCTCTCTCTCTCTCTCTCTCTCTCTCTCTCTCTCTCTCTCTCTCTCTCTCTCTCTCTCTCTCTCTCTCTCTCTCTCTCTCTCTCTGTTTCTACCCCCTCATTGTCCCCCCTCCACTTTATAATACACTTACAATAATAAATTAAAATAAACAAATATTTGATCCCCCTCCCTCTTCCCCTCTCTCTCTCTCTCTCTCTCTCTCTCTCTCTCTCTCTCTCTCTCTCTCTCTCCTACTCTCTCCCATTTCTCCCTCTCTCTGCCCTCTCTCTCTGCACTCTCTCTCACCCTCTCTCTCCCCAGCCTCTCTCCGCCTCCACTCTCTCTCCCCCTCTCTTTTTGCTCTCTCTCTTCCACCTCCCTTTCGGTGCCCTCTCTCCCTCCCACCTCTCCTCTCTCTCCCACCTCTCCTCTCTCTCCCCCCTCCCTCTGTCCTGAAACACACCGCCTATCCAGTGTAGATGTTGACCATCATGGGGCTCTGGATAAGGGGTGGGGTGGGGGGATTGTGATATTTTGTGGTTACAGGGAGTAAACGACCTGTTTGTTGTACTCTGCTGGGAACAGGAGGCAAAAGTCGGCCATCTTGAAAGAGGCCGAAAACTCGCCGTCCTCTACCTGTTTCACTTTTTCCCTCTTTATTTCAGATGCAGCACGGAAACAGGCCCTTCAGCCCATCGAGTCCGTCCGACCAGCGACCGCCCGTTCACGCATTTATTAATTTACAGATATAGCGCACCTCTCTCTCCCCCTCTCTCTCTGCCCTCTCTCTCCACCCTCTCTCCCTCTACCTCCACCCACTTTCTCTTCCCCACCACTTTATATAATCACTTACAATAATAAATTAAACTAATATTTGACCCCCTCTCCCCCTCTCTGTCATGCTCTCTGTCCCCTTTCTCCGATCTCACTCCCCCACTCACCCCTCTGTCTCTCCTTCTCTACCCGTCTCTCTCGCCCCCACTCTCTCTCGCTCTTGCTTTCTCTCCCTCTCTCTCTCTCTCTCCACTGTCTGAAACCTCTCTCTCTCTTTCACTATCCCTCTCTCTCCCGCCCCCCTCTTTCTCTCCCCCTCTTTCTCTTTCTCCCTTCCATTTTGCAAGAATACATTTACCAAAAAAATTAAACGAAACTAATATTTGATACCTCCTCACCCCTCCCTCTCCCCCTCTCACCCCTCTTCCCTTATCTCTCTCTTCCTTTCCCCTCTCTCCCCCACCACTCCCGCCCTCTACTCTTGCTCTCCCTCTTTCTTTCTGCCCTCTCTTCCCTCTCTCTCACTGACCTCTCTCCCTCTCCCTTTCTTCCTCCCCTCTCCCCCTCTCTCTCTCTCTGTCTCTGCCCTCTCCTCTCTCTCTCCTATCTCTCCTATCTCTCCTATCTCTCTCTCCGTCTCTTGCCACACTCTCTCTCCCACCTCTCTCCCCCTTCTCTCTCCTTTATCTTTCTCTCTCCCCAGTCTCTCTCCCCTTTCATTATCACCCCCCTCTCTCTCCCCCTCTCTCTCTCTGCCTGTTCTCCATCTCTCTCTATGTCCTCTCCCCTTCTCTCTCCCTCCTTATCCCCTGTCTCCCCTCCTCTCTCTCTCGCACCTCTTTCTACCCCGAGTCTCTCCCCCCTCAACTCTCTCCCCCTGCCTCTCCCCCTCTACCCCCTCTCTCATTCTCATCTAACTCCCCATCACTGCCCTCTCTCTCTCCCCTCTTTCTTTCCCCACTCTTCCCCCCCACTTTATGACACACTTACAATAATAAATTAAACTAATATTTGATCCGCCCTCTCCCCTTCTCTTTCCCGTACTATCTCTCCCCTTTCTCTCTCCCCTTTCTCTCTCCCATCTCTCTCTCTCTCCCACACACCCATCTTTTCCTCCCTCTATTCTGGAGGGGAGGGTGAACAGCCAGTTGTCGTGGTGCACGTTGGCACCAACGATATAGGTAAAAAACGGGATGAGGTCCTACAAGGTGAATTTAGAGAGCTAGGAGATAAACTTAAAAGTAGGACCTCAAAGGTAATAACCTCTGGATTACTACCAGTGCCACGTGCTAGTCAGAGTAGGAATAGGAGGATATTTCAGATGAATACGTGGCTTGAAAAATAGTGCAAGGGGGAGGGATTCAAATGTCGAGGACATTGGAACCAGTTCTGGGAGAGGTGGGACCAGTACAAACAGGACGGTCTGCACCTGGGCTGGAATGGAACCAATGTCCTTCGGGGAGTGTTTGCTAGTGCTGTCGGGGAGGATTTAAACTAATATGGCAGGTGGATGGGAGCATGAGCAGAGAGAAAGAGGGGTGTAAAATGAGGGTAGAAGTAATAGATAGCAAGGTGAAAAGTAAAAGTGGCAGGCAGACAAATCCAGGGCAAAAATCAAAAAGGGCCACTTTTCAACATAATTATATAAGGGGTAAGAGAGTTGTAAAAACAAGCCTGAAGGCTTTGTGTCTCAATACAAGGAGTATACGTAATAAGGTGGATGAATTAAATGTGGAGATAGTTATTAATGATTATGATATAGTTGGGATTACAGAGACATGGCTCCAGGGTGACCAAGGCTGGGAGCTCAACATCCTGGGATATTCAATATTCAGGAGGGATAGACAGAAAGGAAAAGGAGGTGGGGTAGCGTTACTGGTTGAGAGGAGATTAACACAGTGGAAAGGAAGGACATTAGCTTGGAGGAAGTGGAATCGATATGGGTAGAGCTACGAAACACTAAGGGGCAGAAAAACGCTAGTGGGAGTTGTGTACAGGCCACCTAACAGGTTGGGGTTGGCATCAAACAGGAAATTAGAAATTAGTGCACCAAAGGTGCAGCAGTTATAATGGGTGACTTCAATCTACATATAGATTGGGTGAACCAAACTGGCAGGGGTGCTGAGGAAGAGGATTTCTTGGAATGTTTGCGAGATGGTTTTCTAAACCAACATGTCGAGGAACCAATGAGAGAGCAGGCCATTCTAGACTGGGTATTGAGTGATGAGGAAGGATTAGTTAGCAGTCTTGTTGTGCGAGGCCCCTTGGGCAAAAGTGACCATAATATGGTGGAGTTCTTCATTAGGATGGAGAGTGACAAAGTCAATTCAGAAACAAGTGTTCTGAACTTAAAGAAAGGTAACTTTAAGGTATGAGGCGTGAATTGTCCAAGATAGACTGGCAATTGATGCTGAAAGGGTTGACGGTGGACATGCAATGGAAGGCATTTAAAGGTCGCATGGATGAACTACAAGTGTTCATCCCAGTTTGGCAAAAGAACAAACCAGGAAAGGTAGTGCATCCGTGGCTAACAAGGGAAATCAAGAATAGTATTAAAACAAAAGATGAAGCATACAGATTAGCCAGAAAAAGTAGCATACCAGAGGACTGGGAGAAATTCAGAGTGCAGCAGAGGAGGACAAAGAGCTTAATTAGGAAAGGGAAAATAGACTATGAGGGAAAACTGGCAAGGAACATAAAAACAGACTGCAAAAGCTTTTATAAATATGTCAAGAGAAAAAGATTAGTTAAGGCAAATGCAGGTCCCTTGCAGTCGGAAACAGGTGAATTGATCATAGGGAACAAGGAGATGGCAGACCAATTGAACAAATACTTTGGTTCTGTCTTCACTAAGGAAGACATAAACCGT